>NC_058108.1:16490000-16495000 GCF_914725855.1 Thunnus albacares | reverse complement strand
GTGTGAATTTCACATTTCAAGTAGCACCTAACATTAAATACACAGTTATACACGGGAGATGCATCTTGTTATTCAAAATATCATATTCACTAATATTTACAGCAACCGAATAACTGAACAGACTTAATTAAAATTAATAACATTTTTTTGCAATGCAGATTTACTTATTTATTTAACTAAATATATATTTTTAAATCTCTATTTTCTGTCTTGTTTGCATTCAGAGCAGGGCTGTATTAATCTTCCAGGGGGCTGCGGGGCCATGAACTGTGGGCCAATACTCACCTGCACATGTACCCCAAACCTTGCCCCTGGTTTATGTGTCAATTAGCATGTAATGAATTGATTTAACACAAATGAAGAACCTCAAGATAAATAGCTCTCAGATATTAAGTATTAAGTCACCAACTAATCATTATTAGTTGGTGATTTATAGTTTTATTGTGAAATAGAATACCCAGTTAATTAAGTAATGGTACTATTAATTAATAATTTATTTTTAAGAAACACATTAAATTGCAAGTGGAATTAGCGTGTTTGATGAAAACACTTTGTGCAATACAGGCCCTGTTCTTGTCCAATCTCGCAAAAAAGGGACCAAATAAGAAGTTGAGTAAGAGTAGATACAAAGAGAAAAATATGAGTCTTTAATTAAATGTCATACATGTCATTTCTCCACTTTTTCATGTCTGAAAAGTATTCGCTATCTGCCTATTCTTTTTCACAACACCGTTCAGTTATTGTGTTTTTCAGATGTTGATGTATTTGCTTGTTTTCATGGTGTCCTTTTTTCCCATGTGTATCAACATTCTTCACACCAGAAGGTCACACAGAGGGAGGGAGAGAGAGAGAGAGATACATAGATAGATAGATAGATAGATAGAGAGAGAGAGAGAGAGAGAGAGAGAGAGAGAGAGAGAGAGAGAGAGAGAGAGAGAGAGATTACTGAAGTGCTTTTTAACTTTCCTCTCTTCCTCTCATCATTCCTCTCTTCCCCCCTCTCCCTCTCTGTCTCTTCATCCCTCTGGAGAGGAAAAAGATGAGAGGGAAAAAGACAAGTGTCTGCAGCAATTGCCCCTCACTCTAAGTGTATGTGTGTGAAAGTTTGCGTGTGTGTGTGTTTGTGTGTGTGTGTGTGTGTGTGTGTGACCAAGTGCAGCGTGAGTGATCGTCCGACAGCAAACCCGGTGAGACCTCTTTGTCTCTCCCTCTTCTCTTTCCTTCCCCCTCTCTCGTCTTTGCATCTCATTCGTAGTTTTCCTTCCCTCTATCACACACACACACACACACACACGTGCGCGCACACACGCACCCTCCTATATACACAGACACATCCAGCAGCCTCGCCTGTAGCCACTCTGTGAGGTCAGAGAGTGTAAGTGTCGTCAAATGCATGTCAGCCTCCTGGGACTCTGCTCCTCCCTCTCCTCCTCCTCCTCTTTCTTTCTGCTTTTAAGACATGGAAACCACAGTAACCACGACAACTCCAGGCACAATTACTACCTGCTCCCTCGTGTGTGTGTGTGTGTGTGTGTGTTTGTGTGTGCGTGTGTCTGTATGAGAGTGAGAGAGAAAGAGAGAACAGTGATTTTGAGTTGAGAGCACATAGCAGAGATGTGCCCCGGCTTTGTTTACATGCTGAGAGAATTCCCCTTCTTAACATGGTTGCTATAGTAACCTGGTTTTGGGTCAGCGTATGTAACCGGCATAATTGCAGCCCATCCTGACAAGAAAAACGACGGTATACGTCTAAAATTCAGGCTGGCAAATTTACGCCATCTAGCGGCCATAGTAGTAATGACCCAGGGAAGTGACGCAGTTTAAGTGATGTCATTATAATAATTGATAAGATGATTTTGCCTTGTTAGGAGGAGGCGGGTTGGGTGGATGGATAGATAGATACTGGACTTTGCAGTTTCCCGCCTCCAACCGTGAATGTCGGAACATTTTTTTAAAAATCGTAATGTCTTGGTGTTTACTGTTGCCATGATGACGAAGGTTGCATACTTTAAGGAACTATAAATCACATCTGTCACAACCCTAACAAAGTGGTTTATGCGCCTAAACCTAACTAGACCTTAACCACAGCGTGGTAATTTATAATGGTTTTGGAAAGCAGGAGTGCATTACTATGGCCACTAGATGGCGGACACGTAACTATAGGTTGTTTTTGTCAGCCTGAATTTTAGACCTATGCTGTTTTTTTGTTTTGTTATTTTATGAGGATTTGTTGCATAATTGGAATAGAGTAACCCAAGTAAGCTCATACTGCGATTAAAAGCAATCCAGTTAAAGCCCTGCAAACAAAGAGCGGTATTCTGTGGTGCCCTACATGTAATTAATAGTTAACCCTCTGAAATCTGCTCAGACAATCTGAGATCAAGATTTCTTCCTGGTTTTTGTTTTGTTGAAATATGCAATCGTGATCTTTCTGACCAATATTGTGATTATTTTCTAGCAACGAAATTACAGGTGTGTTTTATTCTATTATTTTTATGATATTACATTAGTGGTATGTTTGACATTACTCAGTAATATTCAAATATAATCATGACATTCAAAAGTGGTGTTACATGTACTAAAAGCAGCTGCATACATAGCCAGTTATGGTAATAATGACAAATTGCTGGTAAGTCAAGTCTGCCAGCCAACTGATAGCATCAACATCGACTACAGCTGAGTAATTATTTTTTAAGATCATTTATTTGTTATTTTCACCTTTATTTAACAGCTTGACAGTGAAGATGCAGACAAGAAACATGGAGGACGGATGGGTACAATATATAACACAGGTCCATGGCTGGAATCAAACTGGGGAGGGACGTTATATGGTGGAGATGAAGCACTGAACATCATCAGTGTGGTTCATTTGCTTTTTAACTTGGGTAAGATAGGGCTCTGCAATCAAACCTGAAATTCACCTCGATTTGCTGTGAAACTAAAAAGTATTTTGCTTTTTTGCCACTAGGGTGCAGCCATCTTTGAATAAATTAGACTCTGTTGTCTCTGTTGTTAGCTTGCTTGCCAGTAGGAGTTGTTGGTAAAAATGGATAACGAAGAGAGCAAATGTCAATGACAAAGGCCAAAAACAACTAAAATTAAAGCTTCACACCTCACACACAACGGAGGGAGGGGTAGCCGTGGTATCGCTACTGGAGGTCAGTTGTGGAATTAGCGTGTTTGATGAAAACACTTTGTGCAATACAGGCCCTGTTCTTGTCCAATCTCGCAAAAAAGGGACCAAATAAGAAGTTGAGTAAGAGTAGATACAAAGAGAAAAATATGAGTCTTTAATTAAATGTCATACATGTCATTTCTCCACTTTTTCATGTCTGAAAAGTATTCGCTATCTGCCTATTCTTTTTCACAACACCGTTCAGTTATTGTGTTTTTCAGATGTTGATGTATTTGCTTGTTTTCATGGTGTCCTTTTTTCCCATGTGTATCAACATTCTTCACACCAGAAGGTCACACAGAGGGAGGGAGAGAGAGAGAGAGATACATAGATAGATAGATAGATAGATAGAGAGAGAGAGAGAGAGAGAGAGAGAGAGAGAGAGAGAGAGAGAGAGAGAGAGAGAGAGATTACTGAATCGTGATCTTTCTGACCAATATTGTGATTATTTTCTAGCAACGAAATTACAGGTGTGTTTTATTCTATTATTTTTATGATATTACATTAGTGGTATGTTTGACATTACTCAGTAATATTCAAATATAATCATGACATTCAAAAGTGGTGTTACATGTACTAAAAGCAGCTGCATACATAGCCAGTTATGGTAATAATGACAAATTGCTGGTAAGTCAAGTCTGCCAGCCAACTGATAGCATCAACATCGACTACAGCTGAGTAATTATTTTTTAAGATCATTTATTTGTTATTTTCACCTTTATTTAACAGCTTGACAGTGAAGATGCAGACAAGAAACATGGAGGACGGATGGGTACAATATATAACACAGGTCCATGGCTGGAATCAAACTGGGGAGGGACGTTATATGGTGGAGATGAAGCACTGAACATCATCAGTGTGGTTCATTTGCTTTTTAACTTGGGTAAGATAGGGCTCTGCAATCAAACCTGAAATTCACCTCGATTTGCTGTGAAACTAAAAAGTATTTTGCTTTTTTGCCACTAGGGTGCAGCCATCTTTGAATAAATTAGACTCTGTTGTCTCTGTTGTTAGCTTGCTTGCCAGTAGGAGTTGTTGGTAAAAATGGATAACGAAGAGAGCAAATGTCAATGACAAAGGCCAAAAACAACTAAAATTAAAGCTTCACACCTCACACACAACGGAGGGAGGGGTAGCCGTGGTATCGCTACTGGAGGTCAGTTGACAGCTCCGAATTTTCAGGACGACGGACACTGTGTGAATGGGTAAAATGTGTTGCTGGAGATATTGGAAATTGGGTATACATTTGATGAACTATGTGCTTCACTTCCTGTTGCCAGTAGACAATACTACATAAGTGAAATAATGCAGCAATACATTTACCAGAGGGCAACTGACATGGATATACATTTTCATGAATATTGAACATTTCATGTAGGAGATAACTATCACTTCCTATGTCCACTATGTGGCACCAGAGAACACCCACTAATTATACATCATGTTGCTGTATTTCACGTGTAGACCACACCATGTAAATTTCATGTAAATCTGATGATGTTTGTCTCATAAGTCAGTGGGTGGCGCTATGACTATGACTCAGTATTGACATTTAGATGTGTTAAGGTTTGGACTCTTATCAAGCATGAGAAATCTGAGGCAGGGTGGGGTAACCTACCAAATTTGAAGTTGCTCAGGTTAATTCTCTAGGAGGAGTTTGTTAAAATATGCCTGTCAATGGCTTCACCTCGTGAAAAAAATTCAACGTAAATTCAGAATGGCAGGATTCCTGTTGTACTAAAGGTACAACTCCGAGAGGCTTTTTTAAAAACTCTGGAGATGTTACCTTTGCCTTCCAAATTTCGCACATCTATGTCAAATTTAA
>NC_058108.1:16410000-16485000 GCF_914725855.1 Thunnus albacares | reverse complement strand
AGCAGTGCTCTGACAATTTGGTACTTTCCTGACCTTTTGGGAGGAGAGGTGCAAACAAGTGACATGTTCATTCAAATGAGACAGCACAAAGCCAGATTTAGGTGAAAATCAGATCTAAGATGTCCCACTGAGACTAGACATCTAGGAACCACATCTTTTTCTGGCCCTCCACTGCCTATTCGGTGATTGTGTCGAGAGCAAACTAAATACCTGAAGCAAATATGCAGCAATAACAGAATAAAGCTTAAATATAAATGAACTATTTTAATGAATCACTCTCCGACCAGTATATGTGTTTAAATTGGCATCAAATATGTGGTTGAAGCAGGAATACCTGTTGAATCATACTGTATTAATTACTGTAAAATTACTGTAAATTTTAAATCCCTGCAGCATCTGAAGGCAGCAGGACAGATGTGATGATACATCTGCAGCCTCTGCTTTGAGTAGTGCCAAACCTGAGCACAGTGCACAACCATCCACTATTTTAACCTCAACTCAATCACAAGCAAATGACACCAGGCTGCTGCAAAATAACCACACACAGCTCTACACACATTTTTGAGCATTTTATTCTTGAGATGCATAGCAGTGCTAACACAGTTGTATCACATTTTAAGATATGATGGAACCATATTTTAACCCTAACACGCTGCACCATTCAGACAACAATGTCATTTCCTAAAGAGATGGATTCATATGTTGAGTCATTGTTGTCATGCTTCACTGTGATTAGCTCAGCTGTTTTGAAAATATGAGATTAGTGCTGTGACTGGCTGAAAGTGTATAATCACCACACCTTTGGATCTATATTCCACTTCACTCAGTCCTTTTGGTAGCATTAATGGAAATACTCAAGTAAACTGTACTTAAATACAGTAATAGAGTGAATGCACATGGTTATTTTCCTCCACTGTGCTACTCACTGTTTTTTGTCAACTTGGGTGAACTGTCCCTTTAAAAACAAATACAACCCACATGACATACATACTTGACAAACACAGACACACACCTTAAGGAAAAGCAGAGTGTTTGGTAGGGGAGACAGACTGTCAAACAACCAGAGGGCCACAGGTTTGTCTATCAGTATGACCAGAGGCATTCACTTTGCTGAGGGACTGTTGCTAAAATAAATGGGTTGCACCCCATTACACTTACGGAACTGGCAAGTTTTAAACCCGCAGCAGTGCTTTATTTCATGTTTTATTCCAGCTTGTTTCAGCTGGACTGTCTGGTGAGGGGTTGTCTAACCTGCGGTATTTTTCTCTGTTTCACCATGTTTTAGTGATTTCTCCCTCAGCAAACTCTTTGATTTTACAAATTCCTGGTGTATGCCTGCACAGGTTTGACAGGGGACTGTTTTCGCTGGCAGCTGTGCTAAGTGCGACTTGTGTAAATTTAACAGGAAATACTTACAATATGGAGAGACAAAACAGCTTGTAAATAGCTGCTCAGGAGGAATGTTTATTACTCACCCTTTCCTTGATTCACTTTCTCTCCCTTTCTTTTTCTATGATCTGTTTCCTTTTCCCTGCATCACTTCTCTCTTCCCCCCCACTTCCATCTTCTTCTGCCTCCTCCTTCACTCCTCTATTTCCACCTGTCTTTCACTGCCTCTTCCTCCCTCCCTCTTTCCCACCCTTCATCTATATATACATCAGTCTCTCTCAGAACTCAACGCAGTATCATGGCAGTTTGTGAAATAGTCACGGAATTTAATCTATGGATACGTGTACATGGACATGAATTTTTCATTTTTTGTGTGGCACTCAGCATGACTTTCAAACTAATGTATTTCAATTGGAAGTATGTTTCGTGCCTGCACCACTTTTTTTTTTCTTTTTCTGTCAGTCGGGATTTGGGAGAACAGAAGCTGTATTGTTTTTTCTCATTAACTATAACCGCTACATTACTCAACATTTACTCACAAGATTTTATCCTTGTTTTTATTTCGTTATTTTAATTTTATCAGTACAGTAGTGATGTGTTGTATCCCAGTTGTATCCGTGGGCACCATGGTTAATCCACAGATCGTGTGGGTCGGATCATAAAAATGAACATTCTGATTAATAGCAGATGGGTCGCGCATGGGTGAAATAATACATCAGTAATGAGGAAAATATTAATAATAATCTCAATAAAGAGAACAATCGCATGAAGCTGTCCACCATTGTTATTATTGTGTTTCTTCTTCTTCCTATTGCAATGAAATGTGGCATTACTGCTACCATCTGTTTTGTCACCAATATGACATTTCTGCAAAGCTCTGTTTTTCCCATATACACTACAACACCAAAAGAGAAGAACTTTTACTTAGAAGCAGCCTACTTCAGTGTAATATGTCACCATATCATCACGCTTACATACTGTATATCCCACTAAGAAATACTGGTAAAGTGTGATTGGGTATGGGTCTCTAAATCAGAGAAAATAATTTGTTCAGATGGGTGGCGGCTGGATGATTTATGCCTACATACAGATTCAGATGGCATCAAAGCTGATCCTCGCTTCACTACCAAACGTCTGCATCAGTCTGGTGGGCAAACCGGATGACCTGCTACCAGGAAGTATTTTCCTCAGTTGATTTTAATGATATCCTCGACATTTCTCAACACAAAAACATAAAAGTGTCTTGTTGATAACTCAACAATACAGTAGGTTAATGCTATGGCTATGTGTTTTAATTATTTTACCATTTGATTTTATATTTCCAGGAATATGTGGCTGAGGATATTTAATATGAAATCATCTTTCTTAAAACAACATAAAACGTCTTCTTCAACTAATATTGAGCTACCTCATCCAATAAAGCACTTCATTTCTTTGTACATAGTATTTCCCTTGTACAGTCAATATTTGATTTCAAGTTTTGTATCATGCTGACATAAAATCCCAAAACAAAGAATCCTAAAGATACAAAAAATCTCCAGGGTTGTGTAAATATTAGCCTATGCATGCGTCGGTATTTGACAACCTGGGAATGAGAATGGCTTGGTCTTTCAGCCCTAACCCTAACCCAAGGACTTTAGGCCTTCCTCCAAGCCTGTAGTAATGCCCTAGATTGTCAGCAGTATTGTAATCTCTGAAGGTGACTCATTTTGGTCACTATTTCCACTAAAAAAAGAAAAAAACAAACAAACAAAGAGCTTAATTTTATATATTGGATCTAGTTAGCATCATGCACCCTTTATGTGAGACATTTAGATTAAATTATGACTATAACCAAAATTACCATATAAATAGCTAGTAAAGGCTAAAAGCATTTATTTAAAAAGATAAAAGAAAAGAACACACAAACTGTAATCTAACTAATGTGGCTATATATAGGTGTGTATGTATGTGTGTGTGTGAATTGCAGGCAAACAAAATGGCTGACTGGATTCAAAATGGCAACGGCGGCCACATGTTCCTTTGTTCTGTGAAGAAGAGAAGATAAGGGCAAAAGGCCAGACCATGTGGTGGCTTGAGACCACATGTGCTACGCCAGAAGCAAGAGAATATGTAAAGCGGGGCTTTAAACCTTCTCTTAACCGCCTGTGGTTATGTTAAGGAAAGTATGTAAAATTAAGGGTGCCAGGTTAAAAGAGGTTAGCTGCATGCAAGACCTAGTCATTGGATGCAATGAGTGTGAAGCACGCTAACATCAACTTAGCGGCGTGACAATACAATAACCTGACTATAAACAGACATCACAACAATAGACTGAACAATCTTAAATCAAATCAATACACGTACATCAACACTGATTAAATTAAGCAGGACTTCTACTTCAGCCATGTGCCGGTCTATGCTATGGCCTGTATGTTACCAAGTCCATGGAGAAAGAGATGCTTTGGTTTGTTGCTTTTTTGAGTCCACTGGGTAAATCAGGCTGGGGTAGAGCTGAAGCTCCAAGGCTGAATGGTGCAGACTTTGCTGTGCAGTTGGCATTTCAGTGGTGCAGGCCAGAGTAACCAGGCTGCTCCTTTTATTCTCCTTATAGAGTTAGCAGCTCAGCATTAACTCGAAATAAAGAGTTCAGTGTGGTCTGCTTTAGTGAGCTGGCTGCACGGGGTCAGAGAGCTGCAGGGCAGATGAGAGAGGGAGGTGCAGCCCCCTGCTGCAGAGAAGAGAGCCAGTTCTGTTGACGGGATGACATCATGGAGGATCATAGGTCACACTGACCAATGGTAGCTGAAAGCTGGGTCCATGGGCGGGGTTAACGTCCAGGTGTGAAGTAACCAGAGGACTCTGGTAGACTGAATTCATTCATGGGAAAAGTTCAGTTTAAATCACACAAAAGGCAATTCATCTGTGCAGTTTCAGTGGTACCTACAGCCTTCAAAGTGCTCTTTGAAACTAGACCTTGGATGGCTTGAGTCCATGAAATGAGAAAAGTAAAACTTTGTCATAGAGCTACACCAATTACATCCTTGAAACGGTCTCAGCCTGGAGAGTAACACGTGTAAGTATGAAGATTTCTCTCGAAATATTGACCTCTGAACCTTGACCTTGGTGCATGTTTGAAGGCTTATAATTCAGCAACAAAAGGAGCTGCAGAAATGGGACCAGCTGTTATAGAGAGCTCTTGACCTCAGCTATCATGTGAGCACTGTCAAATATGATATGATATATATGTCAAAAATATAGTTAATATTAATTTTTACCCATTTCATTATTATATTTAAAATCTGATTATATAAATGTCTTTACAACCCTTAAACAGTATACTCTCAATTCAGTGTTCACTGAACCAGCTGCACACAAAAATCTTAATCAGTTTGGAATAAATTCATTTACTAAAAGTAAATAGCAGATATAATAGCAAAAAAAAGTTTTGTAATGTAATGCAAAGCAGACTGTCTTCGTCTCCATAGTAAAGGCTGATGAGGCTCATGGGTATTATGGTGGCTTCCGCATGAAAAACTGACAAAATGACCTTGATTTCCAAGAATTGAAGGTGAAATAATTAAAACAGATGACAATAACATTAACCTAATGTATTGTTGAGTTATCAAAGACACTTTCGTGTTTTGTATTGAGAAATCTCGAGGATATCATTAATATCTACAGTGAGGAAAATACTTCCTGGCAGCGCGTCATCCTGTCCGACTGATGCACACATACTGTAGTAATGTGTGGATTGGCTCTGATGTCATCCGAATCCACATGTCATCCACCGGCCCGAATGAATTATTTTTTCCGACCAGCACCCAATGACACTTTACCATTATCTCTCATTGAGATATATAGTATATATGCGCTATGATATGGTAACATATTACACTGAAGTAGGCTGGTTTTAAGTAAGTTATTTTTTGGTGTTGGAGTGTGTACTGCGTTTCATTGGAAGAGTAAGAAGAAGAAACACAATAACAACAATGGCGGACAGCTTCATGCGAGTGTTGTTCTCTTTATTGTCTACTGATATTGATTTTATTATTAATATTTTACTCAATAATGATGTATTATTTCACCCACCCGCAAACCATCCGCTATCAATCAAAATGTTAATTTTTATATTCTGGCCTGTCCAATCTGTGGATTAACCACGGTGCGAATGGGATTCACACATCACTACTGTACTGATGAAATTAAAATAACGAAATAAAAACAAGGATAAAATCTTGTGAGTAAATGTTGAGTAATGTATAGTTAATGAGAAAAAAACAATAAAGCTTCTGTTCTCCCAAGTCCCAAATGAAATATACTTCCAACTGAATACATTAGTTTAAAAGTCAAGCTGAATGTCATGAAAAAAAAAAAGGAAAATGAATGTCCATGTACATGAATCTATAGATTAAATTTTGTGACTATTTCATGAACTGCTCTGAGACTGGGTTACATCACCCCCTGAATCTCTTTCTCTCCCTCCCTCCATCCTCACATACCCAACTTCACAGACCAAATGCCCTCCCCTCCCTATTTTGAACAAATCAGGAGATGATCCGAGACACAGATTCCCCTGAAACTCAAATTCTCCCAGCATGCCACAGAGAAGCAAGCTGAAGCCATGATGCAATGCTGAATGGCAGAGCAGAAATCCGAAGGAGAGAGATCATAAAGAAAGATGGATCAAACAATTTATCCTTCCTTGTTCGTCCATCTTGGTCATGTAGACACAACCAGTGTTCTCCCTGCATTTCGTAAAGAAACAGGCCATATAATTAAGATTAGCTGGCAGGGTTACTGTGCATTGTGAGTCCAACAATGTTTTAGGAGTGCAATGCAAATTGGTGGACTACTCTTTTAAGTCATGAAACCAGGTTGAGTTTTTGGTATAATTACCACACCTAAATGTCAGTTATCCATCTCTCAAGTGACAACTGCAGTTCTAAACTGTTTCACAACCACTACCATTCCTGAACTCAAGCATGTGGGTGCTGTATGGCTCCTCTTCAGATCAAATTGCCACCAAACTCCTTAACTAGATATTGGCAAAATTAGCTCCAGCATGCTCTCAGTCATTGGTAGCTTCATGGAAACTTACTAAATAAACATTTTACCATAGACTTTTCTTGTATCTTAGCTAAAGCAACTCCTATTTTTCATGATTCAGCCCTCTTAAAGTGACTACTGCAGTCAGAGCCATAATGTTTAGGGAATGACCATGGTTACAGTAAGAAAAACAAAGCCAACATTAATTGTAGGAGCGTGATGGGATGTGAAATCCAGTCTTCATCATTAAAGCTAGATGCACCCATCCAACACCCTGACTTCCACACACTTTAATTTCTGCCTCACTCTGTTAAAGGCGTGTCATACATTGTCATACAATGCTTCACATTGTTCAATATGAACACAACTCCTTGATATACTGAGATGCATTATTCACAACTCAAAATAAATACTCCAAACACCATTATGGACATTGACAACAGCCCATCACTTGTTGAAGTCACAGTAAATAACAACTTTTATAACAATAGGCTGTCATGTTGCCATGTTTTAGTATAGCATGGTTAATTGCACGGTCATTGTCATTGCTTTTGTGTCATTAAACTCCTGTATGCAATTTTTGCAATGGATATGGCTAACTCACACATAGTTTGGATTAATTTCAATAGTCATCCTCCTTTGATTAGTCACTGCTTCATGTGCAACAGGTTGTCCAATGGGCTGAAATTTGTTAGAGGATGACCTTAGCCCAAGAGACACTAAAGCCATCTAATTATGAAACATGAAAAAAAGTAGAATTGGATCCTTTTTCTGTACAAAAAGATGACATCATTCTCACATCATTCAACACCTGCCCAGTCTCCACTGGTAGTAAATTCTCATTATTAGCTCCTGTTTCATGTGGCATCCCTCAAGGCTCAATTCTAGGTCCTAATCACTTTTCCATTTATCTACCCCAGGTGACCACATTGTTAAAAATATATATCTCCTTTCACCTTTAGGCTGTTAACAACCAGTTTCATCCTTATTAACTACTAACTAATAGCCTTGGCAAAATCAAATAAACTCAGATGTTGGATAGTTTAAAACCTTCTGCAGCTAAATGAGAATAAATGAAATTATTGTACTATTCCTCAAAATCAAACCTCCTTTATCTCTCAGGATTTGGGTTACTTTTTTTCCCCTCCATATCAACATGTTTTCAAAGAATTTAATGCAAGATTTTTAACACAGCACTAAAGTTTGATAAATAAACTCAATCATTTCTGAGATCAGCTCCTTCCTTTCTGTTTCTGACTTAAAAAGTAATTCATGGCCTGCCTATCCATGTCTCTCCATGTTTAGATGCTACTTTATTGACCTTCAGCCTTTCCAAAATTCTGCAGAAAGGCTCTGAGCAAGGTTTTTGAAAATGTTTTACATAAATTCTTGTTATTTGTAAAGCACTTTCTGCAGCACTGCATGGTCTTGCCCTCACATTCATTTCTGCTTTGCTAGGAACCTGAGCTCCCCCAAAACTAAGCTGTTGTCTGTCCATTTTAAGAAACACAAACATCATTTGGTGACAGAACTCCCTCTGTCCTTCTACTTAGTCCATCAATAACATTAAGAATGATTAAAAACACACTTTCACTGGTTGGCTTTTAACTGTGCCTATATGACCAATTGTTTTAATTGTGTGAAAAGCTCTTGGAGTAGAGTGTATGGATTTCCTTACTATCCTGCACAGCATCAACTGTGACTGCGTACAACCAAAAGTTGGGCTGAACATTTTGAATGAGTAAGTGTGGGGTAACTTGAAAAATTGCAAAGTAAAATGAAAAGTAAAAAAGATTTTTGATTGAGAAAAAGAGGAAATTTATCCTTATAGGAGCACTTGGTACAATTACAATATAATGGAAAACAATAATCTGTCCTTTTTTTCCTACCTTTTCTTTTTATCCAATATGCGAGCAAAGCCTCCCTGTAGACCATTAAAGAACTTAAAACGTGCATACAAAATTAAGATCCTAATTTGGGATTAGACGACACACACTGCCCCCACATTTATCTGGAAATGGTATGTAAATGTGGCTGCTCTCTGAGAAGTTTTTAAACTTCTTTCAAAGTGTAACAAATAAATTCTCAGTGATTTGTCAACCCTGGCACTCGATAAGACGTTACATTCTTAATTAAAAGGGAAAATACCGGAACAATCTGTGAAATGTTTTCCATTTAAAGCCTGGCAAAATTTTGATTAAGTTCAGGCGATGGTTCCTGATTTTCTAACGGAGCAGTAAATGACTGAGTGCCTGAGTGGAGGAATTGTGACCTCACTGAGTGGAAAAACAGTCATTCCTGTTTTTTTTCTGCTCTTATTACAGCAGAGCTGAAGGTACAATATGTTGCTATTTGTGAATTTATAAGACTAAACGTTATGTTAATTGCAGCAGTCAGGATGATGCCAAATGGAGGCAAAACGAGATAGCCAGGATTCATTAAGCAGTCATATGTACATACTTAACATACAAATAAATTAAAAGAACATATGTGGATAATGAATTTATATGTGGTTGTATGTTTGTGCATCAGAGACAGTAATTTTAGACAATAGATAATGAGCCTCATGCAAGAACTACTCAGACAAGTAAGTGTCATGTGTGGATGATTTAATTTACTAGTTTTCTCTTAGGTATGAATAACATTCGCAGAGGATCCAGGCCTTTTGTGTTATTCATGTATAAATAGTTGCCTTTCTCCACTGTGGGAAAAGCACTTATAATATATATGAATTACGTATAAACTTTAATACCTTTATGCAATTGAATTTGGAGTTTAAATGTGTCATTAAATCAAATAAAATAGATTTTAAAAAGTAAATTTAAAAAAAAAAACATGTAAAAAGCAAATTGTGACGTGCATCATGGCTCACACTGTTATAACACCTGACAGTGTAACATCACCTGCAATGGAATGTATTCTCTACCTCACTTTCACATCCTCTTGACAGCTTCCAATTTCTGTCATGGGCTGCTTTTTTTGTCAGATTTTTTTTTTTTTGACATTTCACTTCATGTAAAACCTTCAGATTGTTCATTGTTTCTTTATTTGTGTCATGCTGCTGCTCTGTGATGGTGTGACTGCACTAATATTTTCTCTTTTTTTTTGGTACCCAAATAAATATATTTCTGCTGATTTCTGACAGCAGGACTGCAGTATGAAATTGTTTTTGACTATTCTTTCTATACTTGGGTAACATTGTTATGAATGAAATGTGCCCACAAATGGAGCGGAACAGGTAGCCTTATATATAACTTTGATTACGTTAATGATCAGTTCTCATGAATGCATACTTCCTCATGCACCAGTGAAATTCATCTGGCTGATATGAGCAAATTACATTGAGTTTGTGCCGTTACAAGCGTTTGCTGTATTCAACTTGGAACGCTCATATGAGCAAGGTTTAGGATAACAATACAAATGTGTTCTTACATGATGCTGATTATAACATCAAGACTTTATTTTTCTCATAATTCATTAAATTTCGAATAATTATAGATAAGATTTATCAAAGGTTACATACAGCAAAATTACCTAAAGAGCATATGAAGGTTTAAACAACACCTGTTATCACACATCACTGCAAAAGAGAAAATAAGAGTGAGACAGAGAGAGATAGAATACACACTAATAAGCATGCAGAGGTAGCGAGCGAGTGATTGTTGTGAGATAGAGAGAGAATGGGGGAGAGAGAGAAAGAGTGTGTGTGTGTGTGTCCATTGCTAATGGATGTTTCTGCTTTGTGTGTGGCTGAATGTGTGTTTGTATCTCAGTGTTTTCTCTCCCCCTTTTAGAAGCGCACTAATCCTGTTATACAGCAACTCATGTGTGTGCGTGTGTGTATTATAATGGGGTTGCTAAACTTTCTAATCTTCCCTCTTATTTTGTTTGCCTCTGTCACCTGTCTTCTCCTCTTTTCCTCTTGCTCTTCACTCCTTTTACTCCCTGTAATCTTTCTCTGTCTGTTTTCTATCTGCCCTCTATGTGTACCTTCTTTTCTCTCCTTTCTTGTTTCTGTAAAATATTATTATTTTCTTTATTCTTTTCTGTCTTTTCCTCTCCACCTCTACTCCCTTACTTCCTTATCCCCTCTCTGTACTCCTCTTGTTTCTCCTCACTGTGGGGTGTATTTTCCCTGCATTCATCTTTCATTCTTTACCTAGACCTAGACCATTTTCAAACCATATGGTGTAACCTGTGGAACATTTAAGTAAAAGCACTAAATAAAACTCTCCACCTTAAGGATTTATTGATTCATTTATTTATAAATGAGTCCAAAATTTTGGGCCATCCATTTTCTCGTGACATTAGTGAAATTTGCAGCATCTAACTCACCCTATTTTTCTTCAACATACTGGTTCTCATTTCTAGATATTACTGAAACAAGGGAAACTGCAATGGGACCAGCATCAGATCACTCAGCCAGAGGATCTTTCCTTGTATAGATTAATCTGTCCTTATTACAGAATAAGTTGTGAAATAGTCTTCATTAAGCAGTGAGGACACTGGAATATTTGATCCACTGGTTGTCTTCATGGCAGTGTCTGTTGGTTCATCAAACCTTTCATCCAACAACTCAACAATGTCTTCTAAAAAATACATTTAAATACTGCAAAATGGACTTGCCTTAATGTTTAGGAAATGCAATTAGATGATCAGCCTAGATGATATTCACTTGTGATGTTTCTTTCAGTCCAGGGAGTGTTATGTTCTTGTACTACACAGAAATTGCAGGTAGGTGGTCTGGGTGGATAATGGTAATACACAGAGCAGGACTTTGACACCAGGTTTGCATCCTGTGTGTGGAGAAGTTTAGCCTACTTTGGTTAATGTTGGGTCAGGGAAAATTGTGGATTGGGTTAAATGTTAAAAAAAATGGTACATGTCCTGTCATGAATCTTTATCAAAACATATTTGCTGTTGCAAATTATACATAAACCTATTTTTTAAGAGAAAGGCTTGGGCATATATTGTAATTTCCTTGATACCCTCTGTATGTTTTCAAAATATTGAAACTAACTTCAAGAAAATTATTGTAAAGAAACACTGCTAGATTATTTTATTGAGAAAGAAATGCATTCAAAGTCTGAAGGTAGAATATAAGAATAATCAGCTTGTTAAGACATGCTTTTAAATACATATAGATATCTCTGTCTATATGTTGATGTGCTGATTTTGTTAAAATAGTGAGGGCAGTAGATTCTAGAATTATTTAATTTGATCCCACATCTGGCTCAAAAGCAACTGGCCAGATTGCTATGAAATTTGCGGTGGATATTCATAGTCCCCTGAGACACCATGATGCTATTTGTTGATGAACACAATGTATATTTTGTTTTGTGCCATCATAAGGACAAATGTTTCCATATATTCACAAAAGAAAATCAAAATCCAGCCATGAAATTTCCTGAGCACAATCATGCTCTCCAGAGTATGAACTGTTTCCCTTTTGCATACTCTGAGTTTTCCCTCAGCGCCATCCTGAGGCCAAAATGTTAATTTTGCAATTAAATTTGCTGAGCAAATTTTTTCTCCCAAGAAGATACGCCATTTAGATTTTTACGACCCCATGGCCCTCTACTAATTATATTTTTACATTACAGTTGTAGGCCCATAAGGCTGTAGCGAAATTGTCAGTTTGTTGTCCAGTGTGTTCAACACCCTTGTGGAGTGTAATGAACATCAAACTCTTAAGGGCCACTAGCAGAGCTTTAGTGTTTAAGGGTTTTTTTTATTATCTTACTCAGCATATGACTTCTGTGGGCCTCTGTGGCTTCTCAGGCCTATGGCAGTGATAACATACCTCTCCTCTTAATCTGAATGTGACATCCTGATGAAACAAAGAAATCTCTGCCAGTCCCCCCACACCCTTCATCATCCTCCTCCTTAACCCCCCTCCGCCTTGATTCCTTCGTCACCCTTCACCTCTGTCTCGTTAATAACTGGCCGATTAAGCCGCTCACCGCATTGTTAGTGGGGCGTTCAATAACACACAAGGGTCAACGGCACTTGAAAAACATTGCGCACTAATAGTAATTATAGTTGTGGAAAAGTCAAAGGGTTTGTGGGTACGGCGGGTTTAAATACCAGCATGGGGTAACAATTTTTAAATGGACCTCATCAACGCATTCGCCTGTTATCTTTTCTCTTTCTGCCGCCCCCTCCTCTTTTCTCTCCATCTTCTTTCTCTCCTTTCACCCATCCTTTCCTCTGTGTTTAGGGGCTGCTGATTAAGTAGGGGTTGCTGGTAATGAGCCATGAGGACTAATTGGGATTGTCAGAAAGAGAGAGACAGCGGGAGACATAGTGCTTTGGCATTTACAAGTGCAAGAAGTCAAATATGAGGAGAAGAGATGAAAAGAGGAAGTTACAGGAATCCCTCAAGACACAGATGAGTTATAAAAAGTAAAAAAATCTGATTTTTCTTGAAATAAGTGAAAAAAACAGTAGTTTTGAGTGTTATCATGCCCATATGTTAGTTCATTGGCTAATTTTGGCCTGCTTATGCTTTGACTACAGAAAATCTGACACTGTGAAAATGAGAGAGTTAAAGAAAAGCTTTGCGTAATATGCATATGTGTGTGTTCTTCCATCATCTATTCTGGAATGGTACTTTTTGTGAAATATAATTCTGCTAATGGAGTGAGGTATTTTTATTATCATTTTAAGAAACATTTTTCAAGTGCAATGATTGCTCTTACTGTACAAAGATACTTCATTTGATTTTCAAAAATGATAATGGAGTTATGTTGGTATTTTGAAATCAATCAATGATTTGATTTATTTTGCAGCATGCTGCAACCCATTTCATAATATTGGCATATCCTGAAATTATGAGAAAAGTGTTGAATAATCACATAAAATATGTAGACATATTAGGAAAGCTATCACTTTCACACACTCACACAGCAGAAATACATCCAAATAAACCCCTAAAAACAATACCAAACATATTTACATTTTTCGATTTGGACTGTATTGTTGTCATTATTTTAATTCATTATAAATTAATGAAAAATAATATATTTTAGTATTTCCAGTTGATTACACTGTAGCTATGTTACTGTTTGCCGGCTTGCTGTTATGAATCTTAGGTACAGTTAATTGTGTAAAAAAAAAATGCGGAGACGTGTACATGTTGTTGTCCATTTGTTGTTTCTATATTTATATATCTATACATATCTATATCTATTTTTCATCTATTTGCTTGTACAAAATGGTCATACATTTATGTTTCCGTATCTCTGTTCAGCTTTGTTGTTCTTGTTTTGGCTGTATGTCCATGTGTATTTCCTGAACATTGTTATGTGTAAGTGCCTTGAGAGCCACTACAAACCGGAGTAAAATTCCTCGTATGCATAAACATACCTAACCCAATAAAGCTGATTCTGATTCTGAGCACACACACAGATGCAAAGAGTCTGAGCAAGCAGAGTGTAGAATGTAAAAGCCATAAAAACCAGGATCCCTTGTTGTTGCTCTTCGTCTCCTACATTTCCTTACTTTTTTTCCCTTCTTCTTTTAATCACTTATTAACGAGTTGGCAGTGCTCCAGAGATAATCATGAAATTAGAATGCAGGATAAATGTTTCATTTATTCTTAAAAAAAACAGAACAAACGAACAAAAAAAAAACAAACAGAACACAGATACTTGTTTTACTCAACTATTTTTTTCTTCACTTAATAAAAACATCTGTTACCTGTGCCCTAAGTCTTTACTTCACATTAAATTCAATGTCCTAATTAAACAATCAATTAAAGCCTAACAAATATGCTGTTGTTTTTGCAAATAAATTTCTACATTATTTTTTTTTTTTACTGCAAATTCTGATATCTTTTGAACACAGAGGAGAACTCACAGTCAGTAAAGCAAATAAGAAAATAAAAAAATATGAATATTATAAGTGACATCTATCCAGTTGCAGCCAAAGGCTGTTTAATTGCTGCCTGAAATAGTGTGTGTTGGTATTTTAAGCATTCAGCTGGAGAGTGTGTGTGCTATGTGTATGTGTATAAGTCGAGCTTTTTAAATTACACACCTTAGATGCAGATACAGTTTCAAATGTTTCAAGTTTCAAGTGTTGCGGTGTCACTATTTGGTGACGATGATTAGAGTGTTTCATCTATAAACACAACCCATCACATTTGATAAAACATACATTCCATGTCATATATTAATACTTTTCTCTCCCTCTCTTTTTTTTTGTTGGACACAAAAACTAAAGAAGACCTCCCAAAAAAACCAACAACAGCAACAACAACAAAAAAGCAGCCCTGTAATACATAATTAATTTTTTTCCCCATGCACGCACAATTGCGGATGGGTACATTAAATGCAACACCTGCGATTTGAGTATAAACATTGAATCTTTATAAAGATTGCGTCAGAGAGCTGAGGCTTCAGCTCACTGGTCATATTTGTGCTTGCTTCCTGTGGAAAGACCAAGTTGGGATCAATTCAGATTTGACTTGTGTTAATACTATCCCTGCATGATTTTTCCCAAATGCACATTCTGCATAAATTTTAGATTTTAATATTAATGCAAAAATCATACCAGACTCCTCATTGCCGATGAACCATGTACTGCAACAAGTCTTGTCTGAAAAATCCACTGGCCTCTGCAGTGATTTGTGTGTATGTGTGTGTGTGTGTGTGTGTGTGTGTGTATGTGTATGTGTATGTGAGAGGACTTGTCTGTGTGTCTCTTTGTCATCCACTTTGCTTTTTAGATTGCATAGCTTCATTACAGACATTAGTGCATTAACAAACAAAATCCTCTCAGCACGCACATTAAAAACATTCATTCCCACCTCGATGCACAATCAAGGCCATAAAACAATACGTTTCAGCCCTGACTAATTACCAATGTGAAAACTTTCATAATTGAATAGCGCCCCTTAACCAATCCCGCTTGGCCAGGGTGTATTAAAAGAGGCTTTTCTCAATTTGAATTTGTCAAAGCAAACAAATGAGATAGTTTGCATGGAGCAATTTGTCTGAAGTCAGGTAATAAGGTGGGAATCAAAACCACTTTGTTGTTTGGGTGTTTGCTAAATGAAGCTCATTAGTGGTACAGCAGATCACTAAATTATACTGAACCCCAGTTATGAGCAAATAAATGTACATCAATACACCTATGCACATGCAATCACAGTATAGATCAAAGTTTACGATTAAATAATTAAGTTAGAGATTAAGTTTTTATTGTTGTCATTTTGTCAGATGTGCTGTTTATTATGTTTGCATTGATTTTGTTACGGTACAATGGTCAAGTTTAATACTGGAGCAAAGTGAATTGTTTCATATCAAATCATACATATTGAATTTGTATTACTGTATTTAATTTCTAAACAAACTGTATTGGTGAAAACAGCAGCATAGCCACACATGATATTGTGGATGGTCACAGTGAAAATCAGGTGGGCCTACTTTTAAGACCATTAAGAGAGTATTTTTGCAAAAACAGGCAAATACGAACTTGTTAAATCACCAGTGTGGAGAGAGCACACACAGCCACTGAGAGGGATATCTCTGCAGATCGGAGCCAGCAGGCTTTAAAGTGGATTGACAGTGTCTGTGATAGTTCTATAGGCCTTTTCCATACACGTGCTGGCTTGGTTTGACTCGGTTTGACTCAGCGTGTCAGCCCAGCGCAGCATGGATTTGCATCTCCATTACAACAGGGCTACCCGCTTGAAGGTGTGTCTAACTGATGATGTGCTTGTCTTGAGTTGATGACGTTTAAAAGCAGGGGGCTGTATATATCCATGGCTGTGACTAGTGGTCAAAGGCTCTAACGGTGGATAAACAAATTTAATTTCCTAAGAATTCTTTAAGCTGCTATTTTTGCTGTGAGTGTTTTATCATCGCACAGCATGGCAGGTAAAAGAAGTTATTTACCTGTTGGAGGTCAGCTGTTTGCAGAGGTGCAGTGAGAGCCGGCATCCCACTGCAGCTGTTTCTGCTTGTACTCTTCCTCCCTGCATTATTTCTAACTAATCCACTGAACAAATATCTCCACATCTTGTTGTGTCATCCTGTTTTTACTGTAAAATAGCGCTGCTAACAAAGCTCTGCTAATTTGGTTATGAACACATAACCCTAACCCTTCATAATAAAAGTCCCCTGTTATTTGTTAAAAACTTTTATTATGAAAAATCAAAAGCAGGAAGTGTTGGGTTTTCATCAGCAGTAACTTTACATGACTCCTAAAAAGCGATGAGGAAACAGCAGATATCTGAAAGTGCAAACAGGGAGGCAGGACAGAAACTAAACTAAACCACAGAGATTCAAAGAGAAGCTACAAAAGTATTAAGAACTGAACAAAGACTTTTAAAAACGTTTTTTCTCTCTGGTCTCCAGCACAGACATGAGCTGAGTCTTGCAACACATGCTATTGAGGGGGAGAAGGGTGGTCGTCATGGCGAAATGTCACCACAATCTGCTTTAAGGCGGGTTGGGTGTTTTTGGCCTGACTCTGGAGATGGTCCATCACAAGTGCAACTCAGCACAACTCGGCGTGTTTAAAATGGTAATAGAAAGGCAAATCAATGCAGCATGGTTAGACTCAACATCGCCAAAAGTGCCAATGGAAAAAGGCCACTAGTCTCAAATCATGGCATTCTTGTGTACTATTTAGGCTACACAACGATATACCAAGTGGTAAAAATGCGCTCAAGTGGACTGACTGATGATACAGCTTTTGTGTGTGTACCATGAAAATTAAGATGTTAGTGGTTTACTTATTTAAATATAAAAAGACATCAAATTACAATATTAACTATTGCCTTAAAGCTTAAATGTGTTAGTGGTAACGTAATTTGTGTGCTAGTAAAGCTGGCTAGAAATAGCTAAAAAATAAATAGCAAGAAACACCTATGCCAACACGGATGAAAACTTTCAAAATCTTGTAAGATGTCTGATTTAGTCCTGAAAGGTGATGACTGATGACTTACCAGTTACTGACCTATTAAGCAACTAATTACTATTTACAACAACCAAGAACGTATTACTAAATCCTCTTAAGGGTGAAGCTAGAAGACAAAAAGGAAAAATAGCACATTGAATGTTTCAGTAGGATAAAGTGTCTGCAGTAGTACCAGTCAAGTATTACCAAAACAACAATTATAAAGCATTTTTTCAAATAGCTTTTTGAACAGGCTGCAATTCACTGCATTCACACTATGGAGGTCACTGAATAAATGACCAAGTAGACCATCAGTATGTTTAGAGCTAAGCCAGGCTGATCATTCCAAAACTGTAATGATTATGAATCATTAATAAAGGGTTTAGTGTTTCACACTTTCTGATAATCATTCGGTCTGCAGTTATGAATGATTATAAGTTAAATGTTTCACATGTTCTAAGTCATTAGGTCTGCAGTTTTATTTAATAAGTCATAAATGAAAATAATAAGTCTGCTGTTATAAATGTTAATACGTTTTTAACAAATGAATTTTTGTCTGAATGCCCTGCAGCCTTTTCTTTGTTTCTCTTTCTTTCTTTCTTTCTTTCTTTCTGTGCAAGAGCAAAAAGAATTTCATTGTATGACATTCTGAGATGAAAATAAAGCTTGATTAGCTGAGTTCTCTCCATTATATAGTGGCATCCGATGTTGGTGGGCTGTTAGAGACGTATATGAATTTATAGTAAATTATTTTATTTGCAAAATATCCATAACTTAATGTTATGATAAAAAATGATAACATAATAATTAATAAAATAAATAATTATTAAAAAATAAATAATGATAAAAAGTATCAACTGTCAGGACTTCAGTGGCTCCGATGATGTAGAGAAAATGAAGAATCCCAGTTAATATAAAACATGACTCATGCAGCAGTTGGTTACAGCTCACAAATATGTGGCTGTGATGTTTTAGCTTCAGTTAGCAGAAATACATACTTGGCCTCCCATTTGTAGCATGCCCCAGCCATTTGGATATATACTTGGACACACTGCCCTGACATATTATTGTTGTGTTAGAAACATGGTGCATCATTAGCATTCATTCATGAGTTGTGTTTCCAGTTCTCAAAGAGATGGTGAAATGTATTTAAAAGAGAATAAATTATTGCTTGTTTGTTTTTAATTGTATTTTATGAACCAGTAAATAACTCAATTTAAAATATGCAACATTAAATTTTTATTTACATTTACTGATTTTTTATTTATAAGTGTTTCTTATCTTTAAACAGTCAAACTAAATGTCACTTAATTGAAACACAGAAAGTGCCAGACATGCAAATACAAATAAAGGAAAAGACTGTGACATTCACTTGACATTTATTATGGATTTATAAAGTGAACTGCAATTTCATTAAGACAACAGCAGCCATCAGTCATCTGAATCAATTTGATGTTTGTCTCTTGTGGGAAAACCTCTTTTTACAAAAAAAAAAAAAAAAAAAATATTGATTATGAAATGACTCTTAATGACTACAAAATACCACCTCTCCTTTTTTTGTTGGCTAACCTTGATTTCAAGGAGACAATCACCAGCACTCCGGCAGGCATTTAGAGCTTAAATCTGGGGGAGGGAGAAGTAAGTTGGATATTGAGTGTTTACTAAAAATCTAATTGAGTGTAACCATAAACAATTAAAGCATTTCTAAAGCCAAAAGAGTGCCCACAGTCTGGACCTGGTCTTAACCCCTATTGGACTTTATCTCGTTGTGAATTGGTCTGACCTTAAAACTGACTTTGACTGGACAGTGATGTTCTGGATTGTCTTGCAATTTGCTGAGCCAAATCTGGAAAATAAAGTGATGAAACGAGTAAAACAAACGATGAAAAAACATATTTCATACTACTAAAGTGATTCCAAATTCAATTAAATACATGCCAATATGAGATTAAATCTAGATCTTCTCATGAAGGATTCAATCTCCATGGAGAGTCTGACAGGTCATACTGTAATTTGCTCTAAAATGTCACATTGCTGTTAGTGCATTAAGACTAGCATGTGTGACAACACATGCCTGATAACAGCCCTTCTGTGCCTACTGGGCTCCCCCAACATTGGCTTACTGAAATAAATGGGTGAGAACAGGCTGCTGAACCTGCTAGTAGGTTTAGTAGGCCCCTACTAGCCCATATATTTGGGACAGATGTGTGATGATAACGCTTATTCAATACGCTGATAAAAGTCAAATTGGGCAAACCCATGGGCACTTTGTTTCCCAGATCATCCAGCTGCACTTGTGTTATTTGTGGTTCAGGACAGGGGGCGAGTCATGTGAAAGGCTTTTGCATTTCATTTACAAGGTAAAAATCTAACTCCTTGTGTTGCCTAGTGTCACATTCCAGATGCCAAATCCAGGGCTTTTCAGGCATACACTTATGTCTGTAAGTGTTCTAGCAGTTTAACATGTCGACATCAGTAATCTGCCTCCTCAGGACCAAATCTTCCTCTACAGCTCCAGCATGAATATAGTAAAGCAGTCATGTTAATGGATACAAAATGCACAAGATCTAAATGTCTAAATATATGTGTATGTTCACATATGTATTTTACAACATATGTTTGTCTTGTGCCATGTTTTTAAGGGAGCTGTATCATAAAATTATTATTACATTTAATTACAATAGTGGCAAGGAAAAAAGGGCTCTATTGCATTGTATTTTATCTGTAATGGTCCTTTAAGCAGAGTCAACATGGAACTTTCCCATAGTGTAATGTGTGCAAGGCAAAAGCCATTACTTCAACAGATAAATGAACCTAGAAATGCTGTTCAATGTCTGAAAGAGTTAATTGTTAAAGAGTAACACAAAAAGTAGAAGAGGATAAGGAGGTAAAAAAGAAAAACAAGGGGGATATTAGCGTGAAAAAGCAAGAGAAAGAAAAAAAGAAACAAAACAGAGTCAGGGAGAAACAATAAGAGAGAACTGGAGATGGGAAAGAAATCGTTGGAGAGAGGAAAGAGCAGGAAACTTGTGAAGGCAGAGGGGAGACATCCAGAGAGAAACAGAGGAGGTGAACAAAAGAGGAAGTTATTACGGCTCAGCGTGAGACAGATGAAAGAGCTGTGATGGCTGAGGCAGATGGAGCTCCTTTCCCAAATGAACAAGTCAACCTGATGAGGAATGCAGAGTGAAACAGAATCTCGTCGCAGACTACCATTGTGCAAATTGCACTGTGGCTGAACTTATAAATTCCTCTTAAGCACAGTACCCTGTCAAACAAATTCTCAACAAGTCCTCTAAAAGAAAAAAAAAAAAAAGGCACATATGACTCTTCCAACTCATAGGAGCATTTGTCTGATCTGCCACCTCTGTGGTTAAGGTCTGGTTACATTTAGGCAAATGAAACATGGTTGGGTGGAAAGTTGGGATTGGGGTCATGATCATGGTCAAGGTAAAGGAAAGTCTGGCTTTCCGTGATAAACAGAAATCAATGTTGACTGTTCTCAGTTTTTAGAACCAATGTTATATGCTTGACATGCAGCATAAACATTGATATTGGCATTTATGGTTGTTAGATTTTATACAGGAACTACATTACTCTTTATTTTTGTTCCTCTACATTCCATTGAATGGACTACAGACTTTTTGGAAGGTGCCAACATGCCCAAGAGGATACAGAACATTGAAACAACAGAAAGACATGAAGAGTGAGAGTTTTAAGAGAAGAAAAGAGAGAGGGTGCAGAGGTGAAAACAAAGTCTCACCTTGAGACATTTGTACAGCTTGGCTTCAAAACTACTCACTGTAAGCAGCTTGTTTTCACACAGCACGATCTAACTAATTTATTTTGTTTTTGAGCAAAAATTATGGTTATTTATTATGTGATGAGGAGTTTGTCCCTCCTTTTCTTGCCAGTGAAACAGTTTTTGGTGGAGTGTGAAAGAGAGAAGCAGCCGACTGTGCACAAAACAAACTGAAATCTGAATGTCTCCACACAGAATACTAAGAGTAAACAGTGATAAGAACTTGTTTTGTAATCGTGTAAATTATATTTTTGTTACTTCTGTTACACAACATGAAAGTCTAATATCTGAGCAGAGGAACAGAAAAAAAGATTCATGCAGATTGTAGCAAATGCAGGTTAAAGAACAATTTAGTTTCACAATGGTTTGCAATTCGGAAGAATACAGTAACTTTAGATTGTATTAAATGAGCAAATGTATCGTCACAGACTACATTTCATGCTGAACAAAAGTTGAACAGCGGCTTCCCTGTAGAAACAGTTTTTCCACCGCCAAAAGACAGACCCATCATATGGGTAGTATTTTGAGAGTGGTTAAAATATTCAAAATATTAAAATCTGACAGGATAACAGTTTTTTTTCTGACTGTATAAATTACTCTCTTATCCACAACACAAGTATGGGTCATGGCATATTTTTGCTTTGTTCTTTGCATGTATTTAATTTCTACAATTACAGACTACATGGATGAACATTCAGGGTGATTTTGAAAAGTAGGAAAATGATCATTTCTGAAGAGTTTTTACATGGAACTGGTGCAAAAAGGTACAAAAATATTAAAAGTGTGATCAGTTTGCAATCCAGTGTCCTTTTGAAATTTTGAAACATTTATTTTGAAAAGGTGCCTAGACGTATTCCTGGATCTAAAAATCAAAATAATATAACATAATAATAGTGCGATTTCCTTACTCGATCAAATTTTATGCTTCTGAAGGATTTCAGTCTTAGGTAGACACTGCAACCCCTCCAGATTTGCTTCAGTTTGACAGCATTGGAGGGAGGAGGGGGGGGGGATACTTACTTCCTGTAATCAGACCGTAGATATTATATAGGAAAGACTGAATGATTTCTAACAGCATTTTGATGTTTTTCCAGTGTTCCATTTCCAGTACCATTTAAAAACAAAATGGTTAATACAGCCAAAATCTACTTACTGTACTGTATGCAGGAGACGTGTGTATAAATTTTACAAACATAAAATGACTTTTGCTTCACCCAACTTTGTGCACGAGGGTCTCAGTTAATTACACTTTTTTTTACACAATTACACAATTCATTTGTGCAAATAGAAACATAGATACACACATGCACAAACCAATGACACAAAGTAACAATAGTAGATTTAATCATTACTTATATTCTAATTGTATGTAGAATAAGCAGTACTGATCCGTCCATAGAATGACGACAACATGAAATATTGTCTCTCATCAAAACTCAAAGGAATCTGCATGTCTTCCTGCACCACTTTCACACAGACTACAAATATCACTTCCGTCTTGCAAGTATGGTACAGCTGATTCAATTTTGTCCTTCAACTGAAAGTGAAATTGAAATCCTCAGAAGCACACTTTAGCCTTCAATGACAAGACTGCAGTTTTGATTGGAGGTTACAGTCTGGGCCTGATTGGCCTGGAACTGATGCAGTCATGACCTCACACATTCATGTTTTGCAGTGGTGACAACTCAAATGTTCAGTTCAGCCTCACACACAACATCCTTTTTTCTTTCTTTCCGATAGACAGTTAAAATCTTTAAAATGATGAATACCTCCACTTTAAAACATAAAATTTACAACTAGCAGTTCAGCAGAAAAGCAGCCTGAAGAGTTGCAGCAAAAGGCCAGACAAGAACAAAACAAAGAACACTCACCACTTCCAAACTCTCAGTCTTCTTCAAACACTTGTTTTTTCTGTCAGTTCCTTGGTGACGAACAAGCCCTAAATCTAATTTAATGACACTGATCCCTTGGCTAAAGTAAATGACAAGATCAAAATTAAAATTACCTCAATGTTTCAGTCAATAAACAACACTGTTTTCTCGACAGACACCAACAACAAATATTTGACCAAATGTCTGGGCAGTGGGCTTGAAACTCCACATAAGCCTTAACGCCATTACTTATTCAGGAAGTTTATTGGTGTGTTAATAATTGATCACCTAATTAAGGGGGGATGTTGGGGAGATATGGGGCTGAATGCCTCTTTACCAGTGGGCTTTTGGTAAGTGCATGGTTTGGTGGAGCACGACAGAGAGGCGCCGACAAGAGTAACTTCTGACCAGTGCGTAAAATTCCTTTTCGTATAAATTGACCTGAGAATGAGATACACTAAAGAGGAAAAGGTGCACGACAGCTCTGTGCACTTACAATTAGGTGAGTCTCTATACAGTTTTAAAATCATATTAATCTCAGATTCAATAAAACTTCAACTGTTGTACTTTTGTCATGTAGAGAGCCACCTGTGCTGCCTATGACTTTGTTCTCTCGGGCAGATGTTACTGTTTCTGTTGGTTTATATTTTAGCCTGTTTGCATTGTTACCTTTGTTTCTTTTAGTTGTTATTATCGTCTGGCTGGGAAAGCATCTGGAGCAGTGTTCTATCATGAAAACTCCTCAAACCTCTTTGTCAGTTCCTTAGGGTCTGATCTCACTGGAAATGTGCTTATTTTACAAAATTAATGACAGATGTTACAAAAAAAAAAAAAAAAGTTCTATTGTGTGTGTTTAACCAGCGTGTTCTTTAGAGAGTAAAATCCTGATCAACACCTAAATACTTTTAATAAAATAACCAACAAAAGTTCAAAGATTTTGATGAAAAAAAAAAAAAGTAAAAACAGGTTTTTAGTGTATAATACAAAATTTTGCGGGTTTCATAAGACATATAGAACTGGAATGAAGGGTTGTAAGGATATAATATTGAGGGTTGCCTCTCCACCTTTTCAGTTGTCAAGGACCTACTCAACTGCTTTTAAAGGACAGACCCAGTGATATTCTGTATTTGTCTTACTGTCATCAAATCCCATAAAAGGCCACTGGAGCTCATTTTAACTCAATCCCACATACACAGTTGTCCTGTCATAGTTACTCTAAACAGCACCAAGTGCCCAGCTGTTTTAGGAAGTTACTTAGCATTTTTTCTTCAAAAAAAGAAGACAGAAACTATTTATTTGTGAACAATTTTTAAAAAAAATGTGTGTTCAATGGGAACAAATGGGCTTGGGGCTGAATGCCACAGACAGGGGCAGACTCTTTATAGGATTTATGGACAGCAGCTTTATCCTTTAAATTCCAATTCATACATACATACAACAACAACATCCAACACAATTCAACAATTATCTCAATAAATGAAATGTAGTCAGGGAGGATTATGCATCATCAGACACACTGACTGACTGAGTCTTATCATAAATCATGCAATAGTCAGATATTAATTTTAATAACCTAAAAGTAGACAGAAATTACAAAACAGGCCTTTGTGTAAAATGTGAAGTCACAGAATTTTCTGTGTTAATTAGTTCTGGAGAATTATGGTTTCCAGCAGTATTGAATTGAAACATATTTACAAAATGTATATGTAGTGAGTCAGGGAGCTGTATCCAATTATTATTTATTCTTCAAGTTTTCTACATTTTTTTTCTTCATTTATTACTTGTTCTGCTGATTTACATTTGTCATTTATAAACCATAAAATCACAAAACAACAACAACAAAAAAAAAAAACAACCCAAAAAACAAACAGCATTTTCATATTCAATATGGTAAGGAAAGCCCTTCAAGATTTAAGTGATTCTCCTAACAGTAATGGTTCTATAAAGCACCATTTCCCTCACACTCTCTGCAGGGCTCGGTTTTTTTAGAGTGCTGATTTCACTATCAGAGCCAATGGGTTCTCCTAGAGAGGCCTTTTAAGAAAGCTGTCTAATGCCAGCCATCCATCATCTTGTTGGAAAACACACGCCAAGCCAGCAGATAAAAGTGGCATTCATCATTCCATTTATCGTACATGAACATAAATATCAGCCATTTAGGCCACACTTTTTACCCTGCATGGCTTACAGTAGAAGCATTTTTAGAATGAGTGGCTCCAGTCAGACTGAGTTCAGTGTTTTGCACTGCAGGCTACCCTAGGGTGTGTTAAACATTTGTGTGTGTGTGTGTGTGGGTGGGTGGGTGTATGTGTGGGTGTTTACTGATTTTAGCAGATACAATCCCTCACCCTTGGGCTCAAGATCATCTCTAGAAACTAAATATAGGGTAAATATAGTGTCATTGTAATATATTTTCATGTGGACTTTCCACATCACCACAACACTACAGGTAAAAAAAAATGGCAATTTTATGTGTTTGAAAAATTATTATAAATTAAGCATTTCTCCTGCAGCCTTTCATTTTAATGCAGAAAGATTGGTGGTTTTAATAAGATGTAATAATTTAATTTGACTCTCATTTTGCCTGCATGAGAATACCCTGCCTAAATAAGAAATTTAAACCATTTAATACACTGCTCAAAAAAACACTAAAATACTAAAAAAAATCTTGGCATTTGACATGAGAACAACATGTGTGAACATGTATGATAAAGACACACAGAACTGAACTGAAAGAGAAGTAGGCCAACTCCCAGTCATAGGTAGCTTAATGCAGTATTTAAAAAGAGTTACTGTAGAATACAGTACAGTAATGGGTATGCTGGGATCACTGTATTTAAGTGTCAAATTGTTGGCATTAGAACTCAGTGAGGGGATATGTGGGGTTAATCTTTTTTTTTGTTTGTTTTTGTGGTAACACTTTACTTTAAATCCCTCTGCCCCTATTTATCATTTATAATTGGTATATAAACAGTTAATAAATGGTTTAAAACACAGAAGCATACTAACAAAAAATAACGTAACAATGGTTTATAAGTGTATTTCTCAACAACTATAACTTCTCCTGTAGGCACCCATAAGTGGAGGCTAGTGTATAAACAGGTAATTAATGACAATATAGTAAAACACAGTTGCAATAATATAAAATATGTTTTTATAGGAGATGTTATAATTGTTGATGAATACTGTACATTAATAGACACTTTAAAATGCCCTTGCATCTGCTTCTAAATACATTATAGTGAGATATATTCATTTACTGCTTATAAATGCTAAATAGGGGAGCTCCAAGTCAAAAGTTACCTTTTTGTTAACAACAAAAGATAATGATAATGCAAAATGTCAGGCCTTGATTGTGATCACATTTTTTTTTAGATTAGACAACATTTAAATTACTCAGCAGTAAGTGAAGGAAAACAACCCCACAGTGCATTTACATACATAAAAATACCATGGCAATAGTAATGTTCATAAAAGGGGTATAAGTTCCAGGCAGTGATTATTATGAATACAATTAAAAAAGCTAAGGGATATATCAGAATTAAACTATTTTTCTCAACAATATCTGCATCTTAATAAGTGTTTATCTAGCCTATATCACTTAGCAGTACGAAAATCATACTGTGATGAGGACAGCTCTGAATATGAACTCTTTTGACTAACAAAACCACTACACATTTTGATGCAAAGATTGCATCATGCATGAATGCAAAAACATTTTATCTTGTACAAAAAAATATTAAAACCAAAAACTAAGAACAGCGTAGTTGCCATAACCACAAAATGAGACACTACTAAATTAATCCACAAACATTGCAATTTGTGGTAATTTGTGGTGTGATTTTTAGGACAATACGTTTTAATCACATCTGAAGGCTAGTACTGTATATATTAATAGTAATTTATTTTTTAATGATTTATTCATTTCATCACATATTTGCAATATGTTGTGTCTCTATACACTTTATAGTTACATTTTATGGTGCACATAGTACCTTTTATTTTTTATGTACATTGAGGAAGCTCATAATGTATATAGTACTCTAAAAAAATTTTAAGGTTACTTATCTATACATTGAATCTATTGTTGTATGTCCTTGGTGCTGGTCTGACTCAACAATTCCCCTGTGTGGGATCAATAAAGTTTATCTCATCTCAAAATTAAACTATCCATCAAAACCAAAGATTACAAGGATATAATGATGCTTGAATGGAACGAAAGTGCATCACATACATCTTTTTTCTTTCATAGTTTCTAAGGTGGACAGAACCCATATTACCATTCAATAAAAGGCCAATACTAGGATAATTTATTGGGAGATTAACCAATTATTGATTGTGTGATTTTAACAAGGAAATGTATGTATGTATGTATTAATGAATGAGAAATAAAAAAGAGAATGGAACGATCTTAAAACTTGAGAAATAGCCTATAGTCATCATATCAACATGTAAAAAGTGAGACACTTCAATGAATCAATCAATATAAACTGAATAGGTTAAGTATCCAATATGCTTGATTAATCATTTTGATTAGAAAACAGAACAAGCGACAGAGTAGTGTGATGAGAAATATGAGCTTTTCAGTGTGAGCGGCAACAGATCAATCAATACTAATTGTATAGGTTAATAGTTGCACTACTTTAATTGCCCAACAGTGGCTGATGGATGATGTCAAGGAACATAGCAGCCAGATGAGAACATGACAGGAAAATCTCACAAATGAATGAAAGATGAATGGGTCTCAGGAAACACAATAGATGCTTTCATAACAAATAAGGGTATTTAGACATGCACTGTGGCATAATAGCAATGATGCTGTAAAGAAACCTTTAATTATAGATTTTCTAATCTCTCTTTCTTTTGTGTGTCAGTGTTTTTTCAACAAATACTTGGAAATTCTGATCTGCTGATGATGCAGGGGGTCATTTTCATCTTCATCCAACTAGTCATTAGAATTCAGTGCCAAATTTAATGACAATCCATCCAATAGCTGAGGAAGATTTAAGACCACAGTGTACAGAAAACCCACTTTCCACAATTTTAGCTCTAACCACCACTTATTACATGACAAATGAGTGGGGAAGACCCTCCTATTCAAGGCAGAACATCTTGTCAGGGAGGAGGATAAAGAGTGGGAGGTGCAGCACGTCCAGAGAGCACTCATGGGCAGTGGGCAAAAGAAGTGGATGATGAGAATCCCACCCTTACTTTATAGTAAGACCAGGATGGACACTGCTAATTCAACGGAAACCAACGTAGATCAGTACTTTCCACGAATAATTCAACATGTTAAGATTTCAGCTGGTACACCCTAAAGACAGAACAAAACTAGCCACAGTTTCTACTGAGAAGAGGTCAAAGTCATCGAGCAAAGTCAGTGAATGAGCCAAGAAATGTTAAGGAGGCCGTGCACATCTGACGCCAAAGACCATCTTTGAACTAAGGCAGGGGTTACAATCTCCCCCCAATAATTGTGACGGTGAGATGGGACTGAACGTTCTGGAAAAACTAGTGAGTGAACCTTTGCATGTTATTTTGATTCATATCCGCTTTGTCAAAATATTGCACTTGTTATGTGTTGCACTGACTGACATTTTCTTTCCTAGAGGCTTGAAAGTGGCTAGATAGTAGGGATGTGCAGAGAGTCCAGTATTTGTATTTGTATCTGTATTTGTTGAGGCAGCAAAATGATATGTATTTGTATTTGTATTCGAATAAAAGCGGAAAGAGGCTTACAAATCCTGTTTTTGCTTTTATTACACTTATAATTTTAGAAAATTAAAGTGTTACAATAAGTGTTTATGAATAAACTACCTTACAAAGGAGGTCCCCAAACTGGGTCTCAAACTGGAGTCTCCCAGATCATAGACGACTGTGCTGACTACTGAGCTAAAACTTTACTCTTCACCTCTTTGCAGACAGACCTCTAACTAATAAATATTTTTAAAAATATTTGTATGAAACAAATATTCGTAAAAAACCCCCACTATTTGTGCCTTGCCGAATACTGTATTTGTATTTGGGCACACCCCTACTAGATAGATAGATGAATCAGAATATAAAAACCAGAGCATTTCATAGAACATTCTGTTGATACTCTTGATTTGCAACTCATGTATTCAAAAGTCGACAAACCGAAGAACCATTTTACACATGGTACCATAGAGATCCTTAAAAGCAACACATTTTCTGAAGGACTTTCTGATAAAAAAAAGTGCAGGCAGAAAAATGGTTCGATGGACTGATTGATTGATGGCTGTGAACTTTTTGATGCCAAATGAATGCCCTGCTCACTGAGTGAAAGGTCACAGAGAGATGAGAGATGATAATGATTTTTTAATGATGGTTCTGAAAGGTGCCCCATTTGCTTCTCATGTGAAGTGCTGTGAGGGAGAGAAAGAGTTATGTAGAGAGAGAAAGCAAGCTCAAGAGGACATGAGTCTGACAAGCACAATTGGCCCACCCCTTACATTCAGCAGATGCACAAGCATGACCTTACAAGGCATTTCCCCTCTGTTCTGTTCACTTCTTAACTATATATTTTTTTTCACTTTACTTACGTTTTTGTTATAAAGTTTGAGTTAAAAGCACAGCAGTGCGCTCAGATGTAACAAACGTTAAAAATGTCAGTTTTCAAAGGGCTGGCTCAGTTTGAGAGACTCTTTCTCAGCAGGTTTCCTGTTCAGCAGTGTCAAAAGGAGAGAAGAAATAAAATAAGGGTATTTACAGAAAGTGGGAGAGGATGATATCTAAATTAGCAGGAGAGAACAGCAGAAAGGAGTTGAGTCTATAAATGAAAGATTAGCAGGGATGGTAAGGGGAGGATCAGGATTTTATAGTTAATTAGATGTGTTCACATCAGATGTTATTAATAGCATTAAACATATTCATGTATCTTTCAAAATGATCTGTTTTTTTATAAGAGTGTCATTAGTAATAGAAGTGTACATTTACTGTGCATGGATGATGAAGGTAGAATTACTATTTTGATTGAAGTTGAATAGCCTAAAAGAAGAATATATTTCACGCAAGATGAAATAAACCAAAACATTTATCATGAATTTACTTTGCTCTTCCTGTTTGTGGTTTAGAACAAAATTAAGAAAATAAATAACTAAATTGACTGAGACTCGTGTCACATTAGGTCACATTAATCAAAATACTGACTGGCATGCATGAACTGGAAACACTTGTAAATGTGATGTGCATTGCTAAGACCTTGATTATACTGAATTCAAGTAATGGTGCCTCCTCAGAAATATAATATTAGTCAAGGAAGAACACACACTTTCTTCCAGGCAGTGAGCAGACTTAAGAACTCAAGTAACGCAAAATTTATGACAACACTCATATAGTGGCAGAAATAGTGGCATTATGACCTCACAAATACATGACATATGGTAGGAGATTGCAGAGCAGGTGACCAGAGTTACATTCTCGCACGCAATGGTGTACGAAGTTTGAGAAAGTGGCTTAGTTCAAAACTTGGGCCAAAAAATGCATCACAGCCTTCCAAACCAAGGTCAATGTCACAGTAGGAGTAGGGATGGGAATCGAGAACTGGTTCCAGTTGAGAACCGGTTCCAAATTGTCCAATCCATTGGAGTCATATGCCTCCAAGCGTATCAATTCCTCTTAACGATACCCAAGCATGTGATGTTGACGCAACTAAAAAGGCGGAACTCAACTGCAAGGGAAGTGCAGCGTCTGGACTTCCTACAGCACATACACACTAAAGTTATCTTCAGCTATCTTGTAATTCATCTTCAAAAAGGCAGAGGTTGCAAACATGTTTTGATTTAATGACCAAACAATTACCTTTGCGACAAATGTGAAGTTTATTGTGAACTTTCTACGCCATCACAACGAGACAGAGCAGAGCGGAGCAGCAATCAGCAGTAACAAACAAGACTGGCTGAACATCACACACTGCAACATAAAACAACTTAAACCAACTCTGAGGTGAAGAAATAACCGTTTCACCTCAAAAACCCTGCAGCCACTCACCATGTTGTACAATGATGGCCTTCCCCAGGGCTAACATGAGGCAGGAGACTATAAGATGCTTTCAGATTAACTAATTCATTCATTAACGCAGTTAACTTCTGGCTGTGGACCATTTATCTTATCTTCCAGTTATGTTTCATGTATTCAAACAGTGGAGATAATAAAACATTTGCACTGACACTGAAATCCTGTGTAGGCCTACTTTTTTTGCACACAAAAAATTGATCTGGAATTGATAAGGGAATTGATAAAGAATTGGACCGACAAGCAGGATTGATAATGACACTGGTATCAATAAAATCTTATCAATTCCAATCCCTAAGCAGGAGGCCGACAGTGTACCACCCCAAATTGATGAGTGCATTGGTGCGAGCCAGTGTTGGGGATTTGTCATTCTTTGGCATTGTTCCAGACAAGGGCAGTGACATCATGACCTGCACTGAAACTGTTCATTGGTGGACAGACTGATCGTTGACTGCTAGGCAACTGTGTCTCCTTAAACTATTAACATTACTCTGATTCCACATTGCAGAAAATATAAATACTAATACAAAATACTACCAGAATTGTTCTATAAAATTTTCCTGAACAGAATGTTTGTTTTTGATATAGATGTCTTTCCTTCACGCCTTTTTTTAGCAGCTGAACAACAAGCTTGTTCAAATGAATAAATGGCGGAGGAGTCTTGTGCTTGGTGTGGGGTGACATATAACTGCTGTTTTCTGTGTAGCAGGAGAGACTAACATTTACATAACATGAAAGTTGAGGTTTTACACTGAAATTTGTTCTACTATCCACTCACGAATTGAGACTCATGGTCTCTAATGGTCAGCATTGAGCTTTTGTTTCAAAATGCAGTTTTTGCCAACCGTCACAACCACTGTATGTGTGCATGTTTGTGTATGTGCATGCATACCTCTGTGTTTGTGTCTCTCTATGAATTCCAGTGGAGTTGCCCAATGCCAAGTGTCCTATTTCATGTATTTCATGCCAGTGGGGAGCAGCACTCCAACTTTGATGTGGGGAATCTGTAAAGCAAAACAAAAACAGATCTCAGCTTGACATATTGCTACTTAACTCCACTAAATGATATCAAACTGGGTACCAACTCAAAGATGGCCCTTATAAACTGAGTTATGGTTCTTCTACAACCTAGTATCACAGCAGTTCGTGAAGTAGTCTTTAAAATTTAATCCACAGATTTGTGTATATGGACACAAATTTTCCATTTTTTTTGTGACACTCAACACAACTTTCAAACTAATGTATTTCAGTTGGAAGTATGTTTTTGTGCTTGCAACCCTTTTTTTCTGTCAGTTGGGACTCCGGAGCACAGAAGTTGTATTGCTTTTTCTCATTTGTTATTAATTTTTTGAACTATAACCGCTACATTACTCAACATTTAATAATGAGAGTTTATCCATGTTTTTATTTTAATTTTATCAATATAGTCAATGATGATGAGTGTTGTCATATAGTCAATGATCTCAGTCTGATGGGTGGACCAGAGGACCCACTGCCGGGATATATTTTTCTGACTGTCACTGTGTTTAAGTTTTCTTAACATATCTTAAGATATCGTTAACATTTCTCACAACAAAAGCACAAAGGAGTATTTCACCTTCAGTTCTGAGAAATAACTTCATATAACTTTTTGGTCAGTTTTTGATAGCAGAAGGCTAGGGAAGAGCATTTTGTTGTGGGCAGATGTGGTGCATTTGATTACTGTTTTAGGTTGTCTGCCGTCAGTGGGCTTCATTCCATTTCACCAATCCGAATTTAAACATCACTATCTCTGTTTTAAAAAGGCATTTTATAGTCTATGACTGTAAAATGTTAAGTTGCTCATTTAATTTTATATTTCCAGGAATATGTGGCTAACGCCTGGGACACACTGGATGCGTGAGCAGCACGTGTGCGCTTTTAATTTCGGCACCCATGTTAACAGGTTAGAGCAGCCACACAGCCTGCGTGAGACGCGCGTCTCATGAGAGGCTGCTGTGTCGTGTCATCTAGAGATTTGAGGTCTCACATATTTTCTCCACGTGACACGCACGGTTCTCAGCAGAAATAGACAGGGAACACGATAAAAAGATAGGGGTGCCAGTGGCAGAAGCGCCAAGTGGGCAAATCAACAGAAACATTTGGGTGACACCATAAATTCGAAAAAATAAATTCAAGAGGCACAGTATACACACACAAAAAAAATACTAGGATAACAACACTGGTCTGTCATTTGTGTTTGGTATGTATCTATCGGTATCAGTTTATTAGCCTTTGCATCTGAAATGTCACCACACTACCCACCATTATGTGTATGTTGTTGATGTTGTATTGTGCATTTAATGCTGTTTAAAAAAAAAAAAGCTATTTATGTGGTATTAAGTAAGATTATAAGGCATTACAATGTATCAAAGGTGCATTACCAGCACAGTGTGAGAGCATGATAATTATTATAATCACAGTTTACATGAAATAAACACCATGTGCATTAATTGCTGGTTGTTTATGGCAAAAAAAAAGAATAAAAAAAGTAAATGATGTGGTATCAAGCTAGCAATTTTTATTACTTGCCTTGTAATATGTTTGTGTGCTTCTACTTGTCTTATTGTCTGCTTGAAATGCAACACCTTACACTTGTTTTACCTTTTCATTCGTGCTCGAATTTGCTTTCCAAACATACATAGCAATTTAAATGCTGCATTTACATCAGTGTGGTTCTCCTCTTTCAAGGAGGCTGTTGCAGAACCCAGGCATCATTAGCCTGTATTTACATGCAGCTATGTGTCTTTAGGATCTAAAGGATCTCTGCCTCTGTGATTGGTCAGGAATTATTCTGGCTGAGGACTGTATCATGAGTCCAGTTGCTGATGAATTCAGCAAAGCAGCACAAGGGACAATGGTGACTGATTTTCCACAAACAAAATGCACATCTTGAGTTAGTCAGCATGCTTTTCAGTCTCACAATATTTTGTTCTTTTTTTTTTTTCTTAAACAGTAAGGAATGAGGCCAATCAGCCCTCAAGGCCAATAGAGAAGGAAACATTTATCCCAACTATTAACTGTTATTATACACACAATCATTCACAAGTCACAATTAGCAGTTATGAATACACACAATGAAATACGCCATGAAACATCTTTAAGCTGCCTGTTAATCCTCTCACCCTAACACCATATCTACACCAAATGCATTTAAGCTGTGTTTTTCATCCATCTGACAGAACAGAACGCTTCTATGTTAATCAATACAGCTGTCTAAACAGCCTGCATAACGGCTCATGTGTCATGCCAACCCAGTATCATGGCTGTTTTTGAAATAGTCACAAAATTTAATCTATAGATTCGTGTACATGGACACCAATTTCCCATTTTTTTCGTGACACTCAGCACAACTTTCAAACTAGTCTATTTCAATTAGAAGTATCTTTCAAGTCTGCACCACATTTTTTTAGATTTAGGCACAAATACCACTTGGTTAGGGTTAGAGAAAGATCATGGTTTGTGTTAAAATGATCGCTTGAAACATTGTGTGTGTAAAAGTTACTACTTCCTTAAAAGTTAGGCAACCTTCATCATCATGGCAACAATAAACACCACAGCAATTGTAGTTATGTTTTTTTTTAAGTTGGAAGTGGGAAGGCACAGCAGCCTCCTGCAACAAAGTCCACTAAGTTCACTTTTTTCAAGTTAGGATCTAACAAGCCACCCAACCCACCACCTAAGAATATGGAAATCTGTCACCTTTTATAGACGTCATCTGACCTGCACCACTTGACAGGTTCTTTGAAAGTTGTGCTAAGTGTCATGAAAAAGATGGAAAATTTGTGTCAATGTATAAAAATCTATAGATTAAATTTCATGACTATTTACATACTGGCCTGGTCACGTGTATATCCCCTGACCTGAAGCATATTTTTAGGCTCCAAGTATGAGTTTCTCCATTTTACGTGCTTAACTACAGTCATTGTGTATTGGTTCTGAGTTCTTCCAAAACATGGATGAACACTACCTGAATACCTCCCATGCAGACACACAGATGAAGCACTCGCTGCTCAATGTGCTGTTCACGGTATACTTTCTCCATAGACGTTGTAAAAGCAGATACGCAGTGCCTTGACTTAGCCTTATATCTACATTATATCTGCTTAGTCTTACAAATATTCACACTGTTCATATTCAATATACTCGTTATATCGGAAACTTCTCAGATTTAATGCACCTTTGACCTGTCCTTGAATCCAAACCTTGCCCAAGCAATGAGCAGATACTCTGCTGCTAATCAGGCCGTATTCCTTGTATCTTCTGAGGCTAAGCTACAATGGCTAGCCTATCTTGCTTGGTAGGCAGTTCTATTTCACACAGGCTCCGCCCTCCACTGGACTCTGTGAGTAATACTCTCCTCTAATTGCACACGTATTCGCCCACTGAACTTTGCATAAACGTAGCTGGCCAATCAGGACATGCCTACCTGAATACGTGTGAAGCCCACAGTATATAAGGTAGTGTGCCTGCTGTCCTACATTCTTTTCTCTTCAGCCAATGGTGAGTTTTCCCACTGATCAGTTTTCTCCACAGATGGAGTCGCTGCTTTAAAATGCTCATCACTCATCATGTCCCAGTTTCATAGCCGGCACACACTGTCATGAGGTGCTTTGAGTGCCTTGGACAAGTCATTGTGGGGAGAGGTGTTCAGCAGCCACCATCCTGTGCAGACAGCTGCCCAACATTATACGCCAGCGGTTGTGGGATCACTTTCTGCGTTTGGATGTGATGCTCCGCCACAAGGAGAGTGAGTTGGAGTTTCTGATTGATGATACCGAGTCCCCTGCTCTCGTCGACAACACACTCCCAGTCATCCTCACTGAGACGACAGCTAGATGGCGTGGCTAGAAAAGCTCTATCCAAGAAACGCCATGTTTGGTGGCTTTGTGAGTTTATCTCACAAGCCCTTAAGCAGGCGGGAAGAGACCCTCCTCTTCCGGTGGCCTTGTTCAGTGGAATGAGTGTTGAGGACATATGCACGGCAGCATCACGGTCTGTGCCCTGTTCGTTCATGTGGTTCTCTTGGCTCTGTTTCACAGTCTTTGCTCACTGGATCGACCCAAGATTCTTGAAAAGAGTGGGTGTGTGTGTCAGCTGTGTTTCACCTGACCCCTTTCTGGGCATGATACACCTGCATTTTTCCTGTGCTCCTTGATGACCAAGGGAATGAAGTGTGCAGAGGGTCTCTTGTTTGACAGTAGACCCTGTGAGGTTAGGCCATGGCCTCACCCAGTTCAGTGGTATATTATCAGGGTTGGCTTGGGCCCCTTACTCCTCTGCAAATATCAACAATCTTTTTCCAAAATGACTGACTCTACCTATAATTGATTCATTCATTTTTGTTCTGCCATGTTACCGTTTATTGTTCAAAGGCTATTTAGCCTAACTTGCCCATTGCCTTACTCTGTTTTCATGAATGGAACACCAAAAGAGAAATATATATTTATTTATATTTGCATTATAATGTTATAAATATCAAAAGCTTTAATTGTTACCTCAAGTTTCTTGATGATGTTCTATTATTCACACATTGTTAAAATGCCAAAATTCATAATTGATTAGGTGAAAGTGTGTGCTTGACATTGTCATTTTCATTATGTTGCAACATTAAATCACCCATAAGTGCAGTGGTTGTTTGCCCAAAATTGAACCGCTGTAATAATCACAATGCCAGGGCAGGAATTATACCACAGCCAAACAGCCAGTGCCGTGGATGCCCTAGGGTGTGCCTGTAATGCCCCTTCTAAAATTAACTACCCACATGGCCAGTTTGGCTTTCCCTGTTTTGTGCCCTTAAAAGAAAGTTGCGGATTTCCTCATTTAAAACTACATGCAACGCTTCAAATAAACAAACTCAGCGTTTCCCAGTGTCTCCATCATCATGCTGGACAGCGACAGTAGCGTGAGATTCTCCAACTCCCGCAAATATATGCGTAATGTCAACATAAACATTAACAGCTAACTCACTAGCTAACGTTATATGATAAGCACAAGCAGCTAAACACTGTACAGTGTAACTATTAATACAAGTTGTGTTTTAAAGTTTACTAGTCCCACGTTCTCCTGCCAGGCTCTTGGAAACGGTCAAAAATTATTTTCTCTGGCAGTTAGTATTTATAAGACTGCCTGTGTCACCTGTCTGTGACAGGGGTATGTGGCAGCTTGATTGACCATTTCTGCAGTAGAGACGTTGGAAGATGCTTTGGATTCGTTTTCACTCGTCATGAATTTATTTCCTCCATGGCAGAAAATCACGTTACACAAGCCTCCAGAAACTCCCGAAGGTTAAACTGGCCTAACGAAACACTTTTAGGGCTGACTGACTCTAACACACTCACTATAAGTGTGAGTGAGTCAGTTTTACACATCTGATGTTGCAAACATAAAATAGTCTAGCCATTAGTGGAGTGTGTGTGCAAATTAACCTATAGACCGACATGTGTGACCGGTCAAAAATATTCTCAGTGGTTAACTGTTGACATCCCTAACCAGGATATTGCTGCATAGTGTTAGCTAACTATGAATGTACATAGAGTTTATAACTTGCTGTGAGATCTGATGGGTTGCTACTTTTTCAGTGCAATGCGACATTAACACACACACACACACACACACACACACACACACATACATCCATTTCTCTGTAAGCAGACAGACACTTCTCAGTTAAGACAGATCATCACAGATATCATCCTAGTCTATCCATGAGAAGTTTCTCATTGGTGTGTTGAATGTTTAACGTGTAAAAAAGTGTTTTAAGTCATTTTTTTGACTGCTCCTATGATCTCAGACTCAAATGCTAATAGTTGCATGGCTGTTGAGACTTGTTCAGATTGTATTATTATCACCCTTAGCCCATTTATAGACTTTATTTTATCATTAAAATATAACAATAATAATAACAATAATAATAATAATAATAATAATAACAATAATAAATATAATGAACTGTTCACATATTTTTAACAAATCAATCAGACAGCATTTTGTGGAAAAGTCAAACATTCAGTGTACAGTTTTAATAAACTCAGTACCGTTTTTCAATACACTGACTCCTAATTGTTGATTGTATACTGTTTTGTCTTCATACAATGAAATTATGACTTACTGTTATTGCACCATTGGTTTTGGCCTTGATGCTCTACATTTAGGGCAAGTGGCCTTGCCCTAAAAATAACTTAATTCCAGACTAGCAATACTCCCCTCAACTGTGCGTATTTGTCAATCGGTATCTTCTAGGTTTAATTTCATGCTTTCCAGCTGTTACAACAAAACGTTTGCACACTTTATCTTATTTGCAATTCAAAGAAACAGAAGGAAATAAAGGAAGACAGTCAACAACAACAAAAGCATGTTTTACTCATTTTGGTATGCATGTGTTCTGCATTCTGGAATAAATTTGTTGAACTGCAGGTGATAAAAGAGGCTTCTTGGAGTTTTGGATCAAGAATCACATTTCTCCCACACTGCTGTTGCCAGCAGAGAAAACACTTCACAGACAGAGAAACATTTCATTTTCCATGAAATGTTTATAGTGGAGTGGATCTGTTGTACTTGACAATACATTAGTGAATGATGTGGTTACACTGATTATTCCAGTGCTGTAAAAACCTACATACAATTGATGCTGCACACTTTACATACAGGTACCAGAGGACTGTACAAAGTGTATGCTTAAACACATTTGCATGCATTTCTTTGGGGCTTAGGGCCCCAGGTGTTATTTAGAATACTAATAAAAAATCCATAATAATGTGTAACTCATACAATTAATATGTTTCCCAGATCTGGGCCAAAAGCAAGCCGTATGTCAACCAACAATAAACCAGATAAACCAGAACTTGCCCGCATCCAGAATACACAAACCTGAGAGCACTGCATCTTTACCAAAAAAGGCCCACATTTGATTTGGGATCTTTGGGCCATATAGGGCTGTATGATATGATGATATGTATTGTGTGAGGAGAGAAAAATGTTGTTTCATATTATGATCTATCGTCTATATCATTGTGATGCAAATCACACTCTTTGCGGCAATATTTTTTGTCATTTAGAGTCTCTCCATCTTTTGTGTGGATTACGCGGGGTGGGGGCACGGACCAGCTGTTTATTCATTGAATTAAAATGTGCTATATCGGGATAGGTATCATTATCAGGATATAAAATTACCTATATCAGGATATGGGATTTTGGTCATATCGCCCAGCCCTAGGGCTATATATGCTATTTTACATGTAGGCCATTTCAGACTCACATCCATTTTGTCCAGGCCAGAAGAAGGCCAGCTGTGCCGCATCATTGCCTGAAGTGGCCCACTTCCGTATGATATCTGGGATATGACACATATTCTAGTAAGAAAAGACAGCTGGTAGCAGTGATAACACTAACACAGACTAAACAAAGTTAGTTCTACAGGTAGTGAAAAAGTAGCTGAATGTTTCCCAAATCATCAACCAGCAGCATGGGTTAAAAGTAACATTAGCATGAAAATAATAAAGTAACGTTAGCACATAATTGCTGCTGTTTGACTGCTGTACAGGTCAGACGTTTGTAACATTCATAATGTTGATGATGACTTGATGATACTTGTGTGTCTATAGGCTACCAATAAAAATGGGAGTGTGCGGGGCACAGAGAGGTGCATCCTATTGAAAATCTGAAGCAACCAATTAGAGAGCAGCCAACAATTTTTTAAATAAATGCTGGCATGAATTAGAGACATAAAGTAAGAAAAAAAAACATTTTATATTTCATAATATATAATTAATGAATGTTTAACATGTTTTGATCATTTTTCTTCTCTAGATAACTGTTAGGTGGCAGTCCATCAAGTCAAATTTGCTATCTACCCTGCCTTCTAATATTGCATTCATGTACTACTATTGTTGCAAAATACATTTTAGAGGAAATGTAATTGCTGCAAAGTTTTTTCCAATCTTTTAAGTGTTATACCACACAGAGGTCACAGGGTTGAAGCTGGGGTGGATGGCTGGTGTCCGAAGCATGGACCAGGGTGTGTGTGTGTGTAAAAATATGCATGAATACCAGTCAAATATATTTTTAACTGGTTTAAATCTTATCTTACCGATAGAGAATGTTTTTGTAAACATTCATGAATGTTCATCTAAAAGCTATAAAATGAACTGTGGTGTTCCACAAGGTTCAATTTTAGGTCCTACTCTTTTTAATCTTTAGATGCTGCTACTTGGAAACATCATCAGGAGGCACGGCATCAATTTCCATAGGTATGCTGATGACACACAACTTTACATTGTGGTGTCTCCTAATGACCTAGGGCCAATTGATGCCCTTTTTAACTGTATTCCTGATCAAATTATGGATGGCAGAGAATTTTTTACAGCTCAAGCAGGACAAAACTAAAATCTTGGTCATTGCTACAGAAGCTTAGAGAGAGAAACTCAGTGTGAAACTACAAGCACTGACATTAAAGCCCTGTCAACAGAGGACCCTGGCTGACAGCCTCAACAGTCAGCCAGGCTCGTGTTTGTATCCAAATGCACACACACGCCTAGTACAAAGTTCCTGTACAAGCTTGTTTTGTTTTGACCAACTACACAACACTGGGTCATTTAACAGCAAGACAGTTTGACAAATCAACTACAGATCGAGTTTTCAAAAGACAAGTGACTGAGTGAAACTCAGATCATCCTCCAGCCAGTCCAGATGTAATCAACAAGAGCAGTAATGCACTGGTTTATATTTAACATGTACATCTATGAGGCTGCAATTTAAACAGACGACTCGTAAGCTGCACTGTTGTGTTTACAGTTGCTTGTTAAAATTTAACCCATCTTGAAGCAGGAGGAGTTCAGTGAACACTACGCATCCAGCGCATTTTGCAGTTGGGTTAAAATTGAATATTGTGGGTGACTAATTAACTTTCTCTCAGGTTTTGGACGTATCTGAACACATGTCTGAGCCCCATTTCCCAAAAGTATTTTAGGGCAAAGATGATGGTAAAATCCATCCAAGTTTAAAAGAAAAGCACTGTAACTGAAGACGCTCTTAGAAATGATTGTAGATTAACAAGTGCCAGAGGCTAAGAACATCTTAAGAAGCTCAGAAAGCTGTAGGAGGAATCGAACCAAATTTCCATATTTCATATTTTGGGAGGAGCATGAACCCCCATCCCCCAAGGCACCTGCTTTAGTACAGACAGTAGAGAGATGACATCTAAAGAGATGTAATAAAGGTTAGACTCAAGCTGGGGATGTTGCGGTTCATGGTCTGCGTCTCACACCATATGCTGCAAGGGCACCAAACAACCTTAACTGTTTGTTCCACTGTTGTTCTTACAAAACGTATTTTACAAATTCTTGGTGAAACCATGCAAATTGATTTTTTTTCTCTTTTTTTTAATTTTCTGCATTGCACAATCATGGACAATACAATAAATGAAATATACATAAGCTAATGATTGCAGATATGCAGAATAATAGAACTATAAACTGAAATTTATGCAGTTGGACTGAAACCCCTTTTGAACTGGGCAGGTTTCCATTCAAATCTGTATAAACACTCTCCAGGGGTAGTGTCCAGAAACATGCACATTGGCCTTATGATTTTTGAGATGAATTAATTTTGACTATGTCACTTTATCTGATTTTGGATAAGGTTTTAGTGGTCAAAGGGCAAGTTGCATTACTCTCAAGTATGGGTAAAGTTCCTGTTTGTCCTTCCTTGAGTATGTGCAGAAACACACACAGACACACACGGCTCAGTGGTCTAAGTATGTAATTGAAGGTGACACAAATACGGGCGACTGGCACATCAACAACCTTTTACATCTCCTTAATCAGTAGTAGCTAATGGCAGACATGCACACATAAATTAAAGAGATCACTTGTCTAGGGCATTATAATAAATTACCACACATACCAACAGCTGAACACACCGGGCTTTAAAAAGGGAGGAAAGTGAAACTCACAGAAAGAGAGAGAGCTGCCAGTCCAACCGGGAGAGTAACAATAGCAGTGAGGCAGAAACACTCCAGATGTCACCTGTGTGTGCGTGTATGTGTGTGTGTGTGAGTGTGTGTGTGTGTGTGTGTGTGTGTGTCCGTGTTCATAGCTTTGAACTGCACATTTTAGGATGCATGCATGTAAATGAGTGTGTATGTTTAAAAAAGTCTGTGTGTGTGGTGTCAGAGAGACGACAGAGAGCAGGGTGAAATCTTGTTTGGGACACCCCCCCCAACACTACCACCACCACCACCACCACAAACACACACACACACACACACACACACACACACACACACACACACACATACTCTGTCAGAGTGCTTCACTTCACTCTTCTGGGTCACTGGCAGGTCATACACATCAGGCACTCATCAAACTGTGAGTGTGAATTTGTGTGTGTGTCTACACTTCAGTGTAAGAGAGCAAGAAAATGGAAGAGTGTGTGTGTCTGCACGTCTACATACATAGATGACGTATACAGTAACCTTCATCACTGCTGAGAGAGAAGCACCCACCCCTCCCCTTCATCACACACACACACACACACACATACATATAAAATGAAAAAAAAAAAATTGAAGTTTTGCAAGGTATTAATATCACTGATAACCTCTGCAATGATCACAGTTTAGTAGATTTAAAATAGGTCCCGTGTAAATTACTTTCCACTGAACTACATCACATCATTGTCAGACTGCTCCATGTTTGTAGTGGTGTCTCCTCCAGATAATCTGTTCCTGCTGTTTGGGGAACTTTATATATTTACGTTTTCTATATTAATTTTATGCCTCCCTTGTAAAGCACTTTGTAATTGCTGGTTTTGATAAGTGCTGTATAAATAAACTTTATTATTATGTGCAGGAACTGATTGCACTTTCATACATTGATTGAGAAAATACTGCAAATTACGGCCATGACTACAAAACTTAGTGTCACTGTGATTTTCCAGATTAGCAGGGTTTTTATTGATGATGTCAGTGAGCACAACCATGGATTAATTAATTTGAACACACTGTTGCTAATTAAGAAGTGATGCTGGGATGTGTATGGCATGTATTGAACATGTCTGAGAAACACAACAGTGCAAAAGAACAGCTCAACAAATGCATCAATTAAGACTAGTTTCGCACTGGCAGTCCGAATGGAAGAGATGAAAGGCCTCACCAATGTATGCACAGAGAATAATGTACAAGCCCAAATTGATGCTGCACTGTATACACACCCACCAAGCACTTAAATTAGGAACACCTGTGCAATCTAATGCAATCCAACACAGCAGTTCTGCCATACATACTACTTTTACAAAGCCTATACATATTCAGTTTTTGTTGACATTGACAGAAAGGTGATATTTCACTTTGTTTATTATTGAGGTGGTATTGAGTGGTAGTAGTGGTGGTGTACTGGACTGCATTATATTGAAAAGTGTTCCTAATATTTTGTCCACCCCATTAACATACATGAGGGGGACAAAATATTAAGAACATACAATGTCAACAAAAACATCCTGGAGGGCTATTTGTGGTTTTGTAAATGTATTTCAGCTACCAGTTAACATATTTCTTGTGGTACTCCGACTGGATGATCTGTTAGGTATAATTAATGTAATGCTTGTTCATATGTCTGGTGAGGAGCATTTAGACCGAAATTAGAGTAATGAGGTGTTGGGGGGGTACTGTATTTAGTAAATGTTTGGTCAAGTATTTGGGTGATTTGATTGATTGATTTGATTTCATATGGACAATGTGTACTGATACAAGTGACATTGTTGTTTACCTGCAAGAAATATTGCTCTGCCTAGATTGGAGGGCCGAAGGAGAAATTGTTGGTTTTGGAGAGAGCAGAAAAGAAAGCGCTTTATACCTACGTTTGATGGGTGAGTTGTGTTTTCTTGAGTTAAGGCAAGTTTGATTTTATTGTGTTCATTTCATTTTTTTAGACACTTGTTTTTTTGGTTATACGGGTCTGAATAAATAACATTTTTTAGTGTCATTTATTGTAATTGAAAAAGTCAGAGTCTGCCTCTTATCATCATTAGTTCTGCTGAAGAAAATCACATAAGTCCTTGTTCAAAGTTGATGTGGTGGAAGTGGTTTAATAGCATTCGGGAATGCGGTGAGCTTACTGACAGAGTGGGTCTGAGGCAGTAGACTGACCCAGAGCAGAAGAAATGGAAACACAGTACAGTAAAATCAAGGCAGTGATCGACAAATGGTAAACGAAAGGTAGGAAGGGAGGGCATTTGCACTCAGACCTTACAGTGTGACACAGACAAGATCAAGGGTCAACATAGTAAGGGGGCGGGGGAAAGGAAGGGGCTCCCAGATAGATGAAATCAAGGGGCAGGGACAGGAGGGGTTGCTGCATTCAGACAGGATCAAAAAGGTCAAATCAGCAGGGGTCAAAGGCAGGAAAGACACACAGTTGGCATCTTGTTGATCAAGGGGTTGTTTCCCGACATTACTTGATTATCAAGTCTCTACCCAAATGTGTATTTTCTTCTTCAGTTCTTAAAAAATAAGAGTTAATTAATCTTCAAGTAAAATCAAGTAAAAAAAAAAAAAAAGTCATGAGATTAAAGTCAAAATTTCTGAAACGACACAAAGTTACTCAAGAACTCAACGTAACTCAAGAGAACATAATACTGATGTTATAAAAAGCCTCAATTTCTATTCTAGTATTGTAATGAAACATAAAATGTCAGGATACAGTGTGTATTTTAATTTGTGCATGTGTTGCATTGCCACATGTTGCCCTTTTGCTTCATGTTGTGTCTCATCTTTGCCCTCAAAGATGAGACACAACATGAAGCAAATGGGCTCTCTCAGAACACAATCAATTTCCTCTGAAGGTAATTAACTTCTTTAGGATCTACTGGGTTGCTGAATGTATGGTTTGAAATCATTACAGCCATTTGCTTTGTAAGCTTTTGTTGTTGCAACACAAAGGAACCAAGATGCTTTCTACTGCCACAGTAGCAGTCTTCTGAGAGCATGCAGAAGAGACATTGTCATTATAAACACAAAGCTGTATAGTTTGTGGAAATTATTTGCTCTTGTCAAGACAAAAGTGCCACAATTTCACTCACCATCAACAAGCCCAAATAACAGTCAGCCAATGACTTGAACAGCGAGAACCTTTAGGAATCAACTTGGAACATGTTCAGCTTTAGCTCTTGTCTTATAAGTCTACTAATGGGAACTTCATGTTTCAAAGTCCTGGCTGTATTACAGTGAGGGCATGATCAGGTAAAGTAAAATAATTACCAAAATTACAAAGGTCAATGTTGTGGAAATCTCTCCAGTGCCCATTAGGAAAGTCCCTCAAGTTATGAATAAAATGGTTTATAGTATTCAATGTAAACTTCATGCATAGTTCATGAAGTGGCCCTATTATCTGTCAGACTGTAGCCATAAGCTGTGTGCCAGCCATAACCCCTAATGTGCCCATGCCAATGGATGCAAAAGTACCAGCACTATACCGTATATTTGTTTCCTTAACACAAAAATATTGTTCTCCAGTGGTATTTGAAATAACTTGGATTTTTTTAATGTAAAAGAAATTGAATGAAATCACAGACAAATAGAAAAAAATGACACTAACATTTTGTATTTAAACATGTTGCTATGAAAATGTTGGCATGATTGGTTATTCTACACAATGTTTTAGAATTCAATTATTTGATTTTTTGCCTGCATTTTTCTATCATTGTGTCAATAAGAAGCATCTGATCAAAATTTTTAATCTTCTGTTGCATCTATTAATATGAGGAGCATTACAGTCTCCTCAATTCTCCGCTCATGTCTGACGTTTTCATCTGTTGCTGTTTTTCATTTCCTCAGTGGAGCAGAAGCTTCAGTAGACGTTAAAGTCACATGCTTCATGTAAGTCATGATTTGTTGGCTGAGACTTTTTGCATTGCACTTTGCTTTTATCGATACCAACTTTTCCATCTCAACCAAGCCTTAAGAAAAATTTGGATATGTTGAGATTTTAACATTTAACATTCATTTAATGTTAACATAACATTAACATTATCTATTATTTATTTCACAATACAGTTATTCAGCAAGTACTCAAGTCATTCCTGATTTGTTCCCTCCTTGGTGATTACCCTCTCTCTCTCTCTCTCTCTCTCTCTCTGTGTATATATATATATATATATATATATATATACACATATACATATATTTATATATATACATATATATATATATATATATATATATATAGAGAGAGAGAGAGAGAGAGAGACTTTACTCAATATTTGTGTGTACATTATCATACCAAAAAATGATCACGCAAAAAATAAGTTGTACCTTCACTAGAGTTCTTCTCTGAAGGTACTGGACAGAACCAGGATATAAAAAATGAAAAGGCTAGTTAAATATTAGTGGCAGTTCATAATTGCAGAAATGTTTTAGACACTTTCATTGACACACAGGCACACACACACACACACACACACACGACCCTTCTAAATGAGGTCTGTAGCGTAGTGTTTGGTTGGAATGAAAAGCTGCAGACACTCTGCCTCTTATGGCCCGATGTTGCTGATCCCTGGCCTTGAAGCAGGAAGAGTGCTGCAGAAAGCACTTAACGTTTCCAATTCATGATATGTCAATGTAACTAAAGCCCTTTAAAATTTGTGAAAACTCAGTCTGCACCTTGTCTGCTAGAATAGCTATGTTTAAAAGAAGTCGTGCTCACAAATCAGAGGCCAATGACTGCTATGTTGATCAGGACTGAAACTGTACCCACAGTCCCTCCAACACTAAGCAAGCCTCTTAGAAAGAGCTCTGCGTATTTTTCTTGGTCTCTGTCTTCGTCACTGTGTATCTGTATCTTCTGAAAATAACAGTCCTTTATTTTCAGGAAGATAATAATAATTTTCTCCAAGATCAGCTTTGAAAAAGTACATAGAGGCACTCAAACAGCAAATGATATTTCACACAAAGACTGAGAGAGACAAGGAAAGACAGAGGGAAATAAAAAAAACACCAATAAACTGATGCCTCACACAGAGTGAAAGAGACAGCATAAACTAAGATAATTGAAATAACACTCACTCATCAGATATACACATGATGATACTTCAGAGTGAGAAAGAGGAAAGTGGTAGTTAAATAATTGTTCAGCCTCATTCACAAAACAAGTAGTCACATTTGATTTTAAAGTGTACTCATGGATGTTTCCACAAACATGTCAACATTCATAAAAATGGGTTTATTAAGAGGAAGATGTGTTTCAATGCATAAATGCCTAATGTTAACCACGTGGACACAACAAATTCAAAGGCAACTCACATGGAAATGCATTTAGCTGATGGATCAGAATGGTTAAACTATGATATAATGGCTCCTCATGGGCACGCAGCTGTAAGCAACAACAGTGAATGTGCTGTTATCAGAGCAGCCTTGAGGACAGAGCGTGTCTTCAGGGACTGCAGATGGCTCGTGATGCTCTTTGTACTTGTGAGGGCAATTCTCCTGAATCTCTGCAACAGCCTAGAGCCACGAATGGGCAGGAGAGCAAAGAGGCCCCAGCCCATCCCTCCACATGTCCCAGTGCTCTCTGCTCTTGCCTCCCTGGACACTAGAACAGTGCAGAGGGAGGCAGATGACCTGTGAGGCATACTGTATCACAGTCATCTGTCAGCCACATGCTTGCAAATGTATCAGTAGGTACCATTAAATTGGGATAAACTCTACAGTAAAACATGATTTAGGTAAGAGTATTAGAATTGTAAAGTCCCTCTAGTCACCCAGAGAGGCTGCAACATTCATTACAGCCCAGAATACTGTGGTGTAAGTGTTGGACCACACAACAATATATGGAAGATTTTGCCAATCTTTACAGCCTTTGCTAAAAATTTTAAGCTTGCCCAAATGGTGGCACTAGAGGAATGGTTTGGATTTCACCAGAAACATTAGAATGCATCCCCTGGAGACCATTGGACACCTTTCATTGAACTTTGGACAGCAATTTTTGAGATACTCTGTAATGACAAAAAATGTGCTGAACAAGTTTGAAAAGTCGAAAAGATTCAGTTGATGGTGGCAAAAAAACAAATTTCATAGTAATCTGGCCAGTAATAGGATGGACAAGTGAGCAATTACTACACAGCAAAACATTAGGAAATGTAATCCTATCTTGCACCTAACGAGTCTGGCCCTGCATGGTGCAATTATGATGTGAGGATGCTGCTGTTTGTCCCTCTTGAGTGTGTTCTGTTTTCCCTGGTCTGAGCTGGGTAGGTAACTGTCAGCCTGGACTCACCTATGCAACACATTGTCCTCTTGCAAAGTGTGACTCCGGTGCTGACCCTCCTCTTTCTACACACCCCAGTCTACCATACTAAAATGGACCAATGCCATACTTAGGTCCCATTGCTATTGCAAAGCAAAAAAGGATTTCTAAGTCAATGCCTGTTGCCAGATAAAATATACATAATCTCAACATCATGATAGACTGGAGTAGGCACAGAAAGACATTATCTCCAGAAGTCTTTACTTGTTGGGAAAAAAAGTGTCACTAACTTCAACCTCCTAAATAACTTTTTCATTGGTCAAGTAGAGCTATGACTGCTGAAGTAGTGTGATAGTGAGTCTGGTCCTGAGTGCTGCTGGAGACACATGGTATATTTCACTGAATGGTGGCGGAAGAGGCCATATCTAGTTTATATTTAGTAAATAAAATTACTGATGATTACTTTCCTGTTGTTCCCCAATCAGCTTTCTGTCCTGTCCTGTAGATGCTAAACCATGTTTCTTTTTAGTTAGAACTTTAACCTGCAGTAGCTTATGATATTTAACCGGTCAAAGCAGATGGCCGCCCACCAAGAGCCGGGTTCTGCTTGAGGTTTCTACCTGTTTAAGGGGAGTTTTTCCTTACCGCTGTCACCAAGCGCTTGCTCATGGGGGAATAGTTGGGTCTCTGTAAATTAAAGAGTACGGTCTTGACCTGCTCTATGTGAAAAGTGCTTTGAGATGACTTTTGTTGTGATATGGCGCTATATAAATAAAAATTGATTGATTGTTTGATTGATTGATTATAATTATAGTTTAAGGTTAACAATCTAAGTTTTATTAGTATTTTTTTATAAATGTGTATTTGTACCTTGATTGAATCAAATATAGGAAATATATTATGTATAGATCTTATATTAATAATTAGGCTGGTTCTTATGTCAAGAAGAAAAGTCCAAATCTGCCATAATTTAAACACTGGTTAGTTTTTTTTTTAATTAAAACAATATCATATGAGATAATGCTATTAAAAAGAAGCAAGAAAAGAAAATTATAAAGTAATAAGGAATAAATGTATGTTCCATAAAGAGAACAAATTTAATTTAATCAATCTGTTTAGTTAAGTCAGTTATGTTTGGCATTTGGATTGAATGTATAAGATAACAGATGTGGACTAATGAATTGTAGTGTGGGTTAGTGAATCGTACTCAACTGAAAAGCATGTCCATAATGACAAAATACATTATTTTTAAGAGAGAACAAAAAGAAATGACCCTCAGAGGCACTAGAGGCCCAAGGTGTAGCAATTACTTTGTGGTCATATGATTGAAATTTGTTTGTTTTGTTTAAAATGCACAAAAGTATTTGTCTAGCCATGGATGATTGTGATAGGGAAGTTGGAGTCTTATTGTTTTGTTGCCTTTGTTGTTTCTTTTGTGGCTTCATATTTCACTTTTCTGGGGGTAGTGCATAGAAAAGCTCTAACAGTGAATTACAGCCTATGTTTAATTTTTTTCCTAATAAAGCTGTGCATATTTACCATCTGAATTGACTGAGGTCCCCTTAGTTGTATAAATCATTTAAAGGATCTCAGTTCACTAATTTCACACTTTTAAAAGGAATAAGATAACATTCTATATGAGCTTAATGGCCCAAAAATGAACATTATTTTGCAGCAAGGCTGAGGATACACAAATGCAGGGGAGATAAGGTAAGATAAGTTAGGAGAAAGGTCAAGGGAAGTAAAGAGTGAGAGAATGAAAGAAAATTGAACAAGGGAAGAAAATAATGGCACGATAAAGGGAGAAAATAATGGCAAAAGCATGTGGAACAAAGAGAGAGAAAAAAGAGGACGACAAGAGAGCAGAAGAGGTTAGGGGATGGAGAAAGAGAAGAATGGAAAGCTACAAAGGGTAGTGAGGAGCAGACGGGGGTAGTGGATGGGGAAAAGTGAAAGAAAATGGAATAAAGAGGTCAGGAGACGAGGAAAGTGAAAAGGCACCATTTGCCCATTGAAAACTAAAGCAGGAGTGAAAGATGGGAAAATCAAATAAAAAGTGGGAGGAAGGAAATAATTAGGAAATTGATTTCCAGGTTGTCCTGAGGGAATTATCACCTACAAAGGAACAGCAAAACAGCAACTATATGAAAAGTTTGACTGCTTACACTGTTGAAATGTGATGATGAAGAATTTGGGGAGGATATTAGAACTGAAGCAGAAAAGAAAATTACTCTTACTTTTTGACATCTGTTAAGGTAATGGATTGTAGCCTGATGCACAGTACTGACATTTTGACTAACATTTTACATTTTGAGGTATAGTTAAACACGCTGACTCTTTGGCTTTTCAAACACCATGTGCTTAACTTGTTACATAAATGAAAACACAGTAGTCCTGTAAAATATAAACTCCTTCCATTGTCATAACCCAGATGAACTGCCTAGATATGGATCTCATCTAAATACCAAATTGGGTAAAGGGTATTATTGTTGCAAGATACAAATGTTTTTTCCAACAACATATAACTGAATTTGCTTGGTTTCATGTACAGTATTACCAATTTCAGGGTCAGCATGTTTCAGTAATCTGTTCAATTTTTTGTCAAAAACCAAATAATACAATTGCTGTGCATGCAATCTGAAGCGCAGACTCATTTGAAGTCTGTCATCGACTTGTGCAGGATTTTCTGCTGGTTATAGAAATTTGAGCTAAGAGAATTGGCTGTACACAGCCTTGCATAGACCAAAAATCTAGAAGACAAAACAAGTAAATAAGAAGGATGTGAAAACAAAAGACTATTAAAAATGTAAAACTTAACTTAGTTATAACTTATGACCTAATTATTAAAACAGGTTATTACAGAGCAATGACTTTGATGCATTGAGACACCTTTTTTCTTGACAAGTTGTTGCCTTTTGTAAAATTAAATTACATTTTATTTGTATTATGTTGTATTACATTATTTCGTTATATATTATTATTTCTTCTTTCTTTCTTTTCTCTTCTCCTCCTTACTCTCCTGTACACACACTATAATGCCTTCACCTATAACAACATATGGATTATACGTTGGATTGGAGATCATGTCTAGAGACAAGGCATCTTGTCATAGTCTCACTTTACTGTATTTTAGATTGAGGTTTTGGGAGGACGCTGTTGAAAAACACTGTAGTCTTGGAATGGAAAGACATCGTATCCTCAGTTTGTCACCTTGCTCAGCTTGCCATTAGTGCTACAGTGGCCTGATAGCCTCTCATGTCTCAGTACATGAACATGAAGCCTTGTCATTAGTGTGGAAGTGGTTCTTTGGCCAATGTATGTCTCTGGATTGTTGTAATAGTTAAATGACCCAACAGAAGGCCAGCTAAAGTTGGCACCACAAAGGAAGAGATTTGTGTAGTGTAGAAAAGGTGGTGACTTATCAGTTCAGCAGCTCCCTTGGTGGCAGTACTCCTCACAAAACTGTGCATTACACCAAACTGGAGCCCTAGTGTTCACTGTACCTGATACTGTTCTTTTGACAGAGGTGCTTAAAGTACCTTTGCCCTTCACTCAGAAGCTCTTACTCTCCTAGAGCAGGGACATTTAGGTCACAGCACTCGCACACAGATATGGGCACTGTCCCAAGTGGTACCATGGACAGTTCCCTCAGAGGCAGTTATGCAGTGACTGGGTATAGTACTGGGCAACATGGACTGAATTTTACATCAGTTTTTGGATGGTAACAGTTTGCATCATATTTCAAACCATTCTTTGAAAAATGTGAAATAAATGAACCCGGGGAGAATGCCTGTTTGTTGCCAAGGGTTTCAACCAAGTGGCCGTCACCATGGCTAAATTCTGAAGCCAATGCAGAAATGCTTTTAGCACCATGAGTTCCTCTCATGGCCATAAGAAATACTCCTACTGCACAAAACTCCACTCTGAAAATAATAACTTCTTTCTCAATACAATCTACAATTTCTACAGAATTCTAAAGTAACAAATTGACAATCATTGTTCCATTAATGGGACTTTATGGGTTAAATAGAAATCCGTTTCGGGACGTGTATTCATTGATTTTGACAGATGTCTCAGTTAGTCAGTTGTTACTGGCAGTTACTTCTTGCTTGCCTCAACTTAGTTTCCTTTTCTAACAACCAAATTTGGATTGCCAGGCTAGACTAGCTGACAATGATGGTGGTGTAAACCCAAGTGTAAGATTCAAAGAGGGAGAGTGACTGAGGGTGACATGACATGTTTTTGCAGTTGTCCAGTGCAATGACTTGTTTGGTATATATTAGGGATGTGCGATATTGGATTTTTTGGATATCTGATGCCGATATTTCCAACTCATTGTGGCCAATTGCCGATGCCGATACCGATATATACACATATTTTTTTCCAGCTGGCTGAAGAGACTATTACACATGCAATCATAGGTTGTACTAAGTATGATCAAGAAAGACAATATATGAAGGAAGAACTTAGGAAGACTGGAGGTCAGGAGCTCAGCGTTAAAACTTAAATGACCTTGCCAAGAAGGTTGAGCAGTAGAGTTTTCTTTGAGTTTATTAGACAGACAGGATTAATGTGTAGGATTAATCTTTGGTCCACACTCCGGAGCAGAAGGTGGCAGTAATGCACCTAATATGCTGGTTGCCAACCGCCATTATAAACCAAAAAGAAGAAGATTTTTTTTCCCCCAAACAGAGTGGTACATCCTGTCAGCCAAGGTGTTTCCTATCTGTGCAGCCGAACATAGCAGCTCCTCTGCAGACTATTTTACCCTGATGGTCCTGGGGCTTCCTCCGCAGGCTCGGTGCTCCGGTTAGATCCACACAAAGAGCCGGGGCTCACGTTAGCTGAGAGGCTAGCAGAGCATTAGCAGCAGTACGGCCGGAGGGAAGCACAGCCAGCTAGCCTCCTAGGTAACGTTAGCCCCGGCTCTCCGTTTGGATACAACCGGATCCAAGCTGGTCTGACAGGGATCTTAGTGAAGTGGAGCCTGTGGAGGAAGCATCGGGACCGTAAGGGTGAAACAGTCCGTGGAGGGAAGCACAGTTATGCAGCGAAGGAGAAGGCAACAAATTGGCCTCTCATAATCGGCAGAAAATGTTCATTTCAGCCGATGCCGATATTTAATTTTAGAGCTTATATCGGCCGATACCGATGACATGCTGATAATATCGTGCATCCCTAGTATATATATATTTGATGTGACAAAGTTAGCAAATTGTGATTTACTTTCTGTTGTATAACTACTTTATATCCACACCATAAAGGATACCCCATTTTATATAATTTCCTCTTAGTCAAGATGCTGAGTGCTTCTTTCAGTTTTTTCCCCTCAAGCTTCATGATCCTGCCTCAACAAATACACAAGAACTAAGGCAGCTCTGCACATATTTGAAGTACTTTTGCATCTGGAGGGAAACTGCTTGACATTAAATCTGTAAATGTAAATGTGTCAGCATGGCTGATAGTCAGTAGAGGACTGTTTGCCTGCAGCCTTTCTGGCTCCAGAATAAATGGTATGTGTAATTCTCAGACTTTCATTGGGGTATTTTCTCTGTAACAGCAGTTGTACTGAGGGGTTCCATGATGAGATTTTTGTTAGGCTGGATGATCTTGAAAAGCCCTTCATAATACCTTACAGACAGGGACTGAAAAGTACATAACACCTCCATCTACTGTGAATGTTTTTCTCTGTATTATTTGGTGTTAATGGGGTACTTTTTGTTTCTACCATGTTTGTTTCATGTTCTTAATTATACACAAAACATTGTTGCTTAATGCATTTTTGTCTGGGTAAGCAGGTAGTTAAAGGCTCAGTGTGACAGACACAGCTGTGTTCTAGCTGGAGATATTCAGTTCACAAATTGAATACAAGTGAGTCATGAGAAATAATAACTACATGGGTGTGTAAGTGATAGTTGTGTTATTAACTGAATTTGACAAGCTGATGACCCAACTTTAGACACTTGTCCTTTGATTTTATTTTGAAAATAACTACTTTAATAGGCAGGTCTATTTCATCTGGATGTCAAAGTAGCTGCTGTGTGGTATGTATTTTGTTTTTGATTATCCCAGATGTGTCATTCTAATATTCTAAAAGAAGTTTGATCTTATTTATAGTAGAAATTAAACTGAGGTAAAATATCCAGTCTTTGTAAAGCTTTAACCCAATATGTTATTCTTAGGGGAGTATCAAAATTAAAGAATAGTTTTAAATTGCTAGAAACTGCTACACATGTATGAAAAAATTAGACTTGTAGGGAGTTCAGGCAGGCCATGGAGAAAGATCTTCATTTGGCCTCAAAGAATCTCTATCAAATTGTCTGACGACTCAGGATGAGAAATCAAGGCTCAGACCGGGCTGCTCTAAGCTGGGGAGCAGAACTACTGACCCGGACTGAGGATATTGTCAGACAGTGAAAGCAACACTTTGAGGAACTCCTCAACCCGACTGACACATCCTCCAGAGAGGAGGCAGAGCTGGAAGTCTTGAGGAAAGCTTTGTCCATTTCTCTAGTGGAGGTCTCTGAGGTAGTCAAAAAACTCAGCAGTGACAGGACATCGGGGATTGATGAAATAGGATGAAATGCCTCTTGTCACATGGAGATTGGGCACAGTACCTGTGGACTGGCAGACTAAAGTGGTGGTTCTTTTTTGTAAAAGGGGACCAAAGGGTGTGCTCCAATAATCAGGGTATCACAGTGCTCAGCCTCCCTGGGAAAGCTTATGCCAGGGTGCTGGAAAGGAGGAGGCTCCAGCTGACTGTCGAACCTTGGATTTGGTGATGCAGATTGAAACATAAAACACCGGACCAGTTTAGCCTTGTAGTCAAGATGAGTGGCAATATGGTGGCCTCAGGATTGCATGTCTGCTTTTTGTGGATGATGTGGTTCTGCAGGCACCATTACACTGTCACCCCCAGTGTCCACTTAGGCAGTTGCAGCCAAGTGTGAAGCTGCAGGGATGAGGGAAACACTGGACTATTCCCTTCAGGTTGGCAATGTGCTTCTACCCCAAGTGAAGGAGTTAATGTATCTTGTGGTCTAGTTCATGAGCGAAGGAAATATTGAGTGTTAGATCGACAAGCTGATTGATGCCACATCAGCAGTAGTGACAAAAATGGATACATGGATATTCCTGGGGTACTGATCATGTTCTCACTGACCTCTGTACTTTTTTCCTCAAAAACCTAATCCATAATTACAACATGGTGGCCTCTTGACACATTGTCATCACAAAAATCTAAGAACGTATCTTCCATTCTAATACTCAAGTTTGTAAAAGATGTATAAATACTGAAAGATAGTATTCTAAAGTGACAGAGCACCTCGTAAAAAATCCATGCTAATGCGCTGTGCCTACAGGCTAGTCAAACACACAGCCTTAAATACTGGATTTAAATGATGAAAGGATAGAGAGTGCAGCACAGGGAGACTTAGACTCTGTGTTTCCATGACCATCTTTCTCTTAATATATCCCTCTTACACACACACATACACACACGCACACACACACACACACACACACACACACACACACACACACACACACACACACACACACACACACACAGTCCAATAGTCTTTCTCTTATTTTGTGTAAGTTGGAACATTTGAGAGATTTTTTGTCTCTGTGTTAAGTACTGACATTGACATTGTGTGTGTGTGTGTGTGTGTGTGTGTGTGTGTGTAAGCCAACATTAGTGATAAAGAATGATTTGACAGAGTCTAGAAGTTAGGTGTCAGCCAAAATGAGAGTAAGGATGAATGACCCCACAATACAAACATACACATATACTGAAACACACACTCACACACTCACACACACACACACACACACACACACACACACTATTACAGGCAGCTAAATAGTTAAGCAGAGATACATGCAGAAATAAAAAGCTACATTATCTAGACAATCTAAACTTGATGAAATGATTAATGTTCAATATAGCTGAAGTTTATTGTCTCCAGCATAAAATGAGCTATGGTGGCAAAATTGAGGTGGATGACATTACAGATTTAATTTTGTTTGTCTGATCTTTAACTTTAGTGGGTTCAGAGAGCGGGTCTATCCAAAGAAACTTGTCTGAAAGTTATTTCAACATTCCAGAATTCCAAACTGATAATAACAATAGCCTGCCTCCAGTGTTAAGTCGCAACATGTGCATCAGATCTGAGAGCCAAACCAGTAATTAGAAGTGCATGCATAATGAATGAGTTTTTCAACCTGTTTTGTGTGATTTGTTTAATTACATTGTGTGGACAAATTTAAGAGATGATGAAAAGTTTTGGAAGTGATTCTTCCAAGCTTCCAAGGTCACCTTCAATTTCATTCGGTTTTCTTTTTAAAAATGTGACTTGCATGAAGAAAATAATAAAGTAAAAGAAAAAACAGAGAATATATATATATTCAACAAATGTTTTTTGCTGTAAACAGCTTGTCTAAGAATGAGAGATGTTTTGATAGTGCACAAAATTAGAATACTTTTATATATTAAAAAACTATATTAATTCATGAAGGTATATTGTTGCTGAACACAATGCAGAGCCAGACATAATGATATAAAAAATGGCCTTAATAATACAACTTACCACATAAAAATGAATGGCCTAATGTCTTTGTAATATAGTGGGATTATATTTATTTTCATTTTGTTTTCAGTAGGCGTATGAGGTTGAATAATTTAGTAGCCCACGGTTTTTTTGCCCAGGTTAAAATATTCTGGAATCCCAGCTGAGTACTGTGTAAAATGACTTATGGCTGCCAGAAGAAAAAGTCACTAAAGGAGTTCTCACACTCATTTAGCATCAAATCTGTTCTCTTCCAACTCACCACCCTTAAAAGACTGTTAAAACATATGTCACTTTCACCACTTAACAGGCTGCTGATGCTAATTTTAGCAAAATGTTATGTGTTAAAAAGAAAACCGTACTTTATTCAAAACTATAGTAACAAACATTGTATGTAGAGTTTATATTTATTTAAGGAATAAACATGCATGTAAGTATGTTATTCTCTAGTTTAGCTCTCTGATTCCCCACAGTATTCAGACTGCTACCATTCTGCTACTGAATGACATTTAGATATAAACAAATTATAAGTATAAATGAAGGATAAAAGCAAAATGCTACCCAGTCCCCAACTCTTAAGTCTCTCTGTCCTGAATTGCATTACTTGACAATATCATAAATTGGATATTTTTTCTTGTTTGTCACTCATTAATATAGTTAATAATTAAGTGTTGCCAACAGAAGCAACATTGGGTAGTTTCAGAGTTAGAATAGATTACCTAACAGAATTATGGTGATAAAGTATAGCTGGTGTTATTCCATAGTCTGACTCTCAAGCTGTAGATAGCCTTCAGCCCACAGCCCTTATTGAAGTTGTAAACCCTTTAAAAAATTTTTTTTTTTTTTTTTTTAAAAAAGCTCACAAATGTATAGTTTCACTTGAAAAAAATTGCTTTGGATACATACACAAATGTTAGTAGGTTCAATTGTTGGTTTTGGTCTTTTCATGGGATTTTTTGACAATAACAAAGATAAAAAGCCAGACTAATGCTTTAACTTTTTGATCATTAATCAGCTGTAAAACTTAAAACGAATGTATTTATGTTGACACTCCTATTGTTGGGATATTGATGTATTAAATTAATTGTTATCCAATATATGAGGTATACATAAGGGATAATCTACATCAAATAAAACACAACACAAAGGCTAAACACGGAGTGGTTGTGTATTTTTCATAACTGCTGTATCAGCGTGGATTATCTCGCTTATACCATGACCATGTGTTAGCGATCAAACTATTGTTTTTTGGCTGAGAACATTCTTTATTGACGCTGATGTTTATTTTATTGCTGTTGGGGGATTTTTGTTAATACAGAGTATTAACAATTGAAAAAATAAAAATAACAAAGCAAATGTTAGCCATGTTTCAGTGGGACTACAGGGGTGCGGGGCAGAGGCTTAAAGAAAAACAACTTGATTGATTGATTTTTTTTTTTATTTCTTCTACATTAAAACTTAATGAGACTAGACTGGTGCAAAAACAACAGGGAATTGTAGGTTGGTGGATAGTGGATAGATAAAAATGATCATACTGTGTATATTACATGCATCCACTTTGTAAAATACATATTGACAGAAATGAAAGGTTGAGATCTGATTTTATATCACAAAGAATCCAACTGTTGACTAGAGATTTAGAGGAAAAATGTCAGAGGAAATGTCAGTTTCTACCTACCATCTTCATTTGACTTTTTATAACTGCTTAAAGGACAAATCTCCTTCAAGACTCATGAGTACTTTCAAAACGGCAGTTTTTTTTTCATTTTGTTGACTGATGGTTTATTTATCCTATTACTGCTTCTAGTTTTAGATACTCATACTCAAAGAGTGGTGTCTTCTTTCTAAACCTGACATTTTCTGCCGATATTGAACATCATACAACAAAAAAAATCTTTTTGAAGAGTCTTTCTCCATTGCTGTAGCATCAATATACCAGAAAGCAATGCAGCCACATGATGTACATATTAATTTAAAGTTGTGGCTGTCTCATGGTAAACAATTACTTGATTTGAAATCTATTCTTGATATAAAGCAACAAATTCATGTCATTTTTCTCAAGGTTGTCAGAAATCAGGATTTAAGTTAAAAAAAATGTTTCTTATTGCAGATCTTTGATCTATTTTTGATGAGTTTGTTTTATGAGTTGACTTCAATTATATTGACTAAGGAGTTTCTGATGCAATTGATCATTTTGATTTTGATAAAGCAATGACTGATTCATGCACGTCAAATAGCACGGAAATTTCAGTCACCTAAATAAAAACACCTCCCATCTGCTTCACTATTTTATTACCTTCAACCTTTCGGAGCCCTGGAAACCAACCCAAGCAACCCTGGAAACAAATACAATCTTCAGCCATGAATTAAAGGAGCGGTCACTGGGCTGCGATATGATCAAGAACTACTTCCTCCATCTCTCAACAACTGTGCCAACATTCTCTCAGTCTGCCTCTGAGGGCAGAGGTCTGCTCAGTGGCCCGTAGAACCAGCCAAACACTGTGGTTGTACTGGGCAGCTCCCAGTGTGAGGGCATGGAAGTGTGATAATGTGAAGCGGGGCAGTTCTACAACTGAGCATGGATCTCAGCTCACTACCCCTTGATAAGTAGAATATAAGAAAAAATCCCTTACACACACACACTCGACTCCCAACATCATCTAAGAGTTGCGGTGTGAATGCAGATACGGGCTTACTGTGGCGCTGTCTCTGTACTTATTCTCTCTCTCCCAGCTCTCGACTTTCTTCCACGTCTTTCATTTGTTCCCTGTAGAGTTTTCCATTGGTCATTCTTGTTCTCTCCCTCTCTTACGTCCCTCACCGCCCCTCTCGGTTTTCCTCTCTCCTCTCTGTCTCTCTCTTGGTGACAAGGTTCAGTAGAGCGTATTCTCACTGGCCACTGTAACACTCCAGTAATCCAGGGAATGCTCACAAACACATACACACACACACACATATACACCCCACACATATTAAAAAAGAAAAAAAAAGGATGCCCCACTGTCACTGTCAGTTTCACCTGACTTGAGTGTGTGTGTGTGTGTGTGTGTGTGTGTGTACAATGCCATCTTTTTTTGGAGGGTGCAGCTCACATACACTCACCAGCCACTTCATCAGCCAAACCAATCTAATGCAATCCAATACAACAGCTCTGCCATAAATTCTACATTTAAGAAGTTTATACATTTCCAGTTTTTGTTGACATTGTGAGAAAGGTGATAATTCTACTTTATGTTTATTATTGAGGTTGTAGTGGGTGGTGGTGGTGCATTATATTGAAAAATGTTCCTAATATTTTGCCTCCCTCATGTATGTCATGTACATGGTCCAATTATCCACCCCAGTGTCCATCATACACAAGTAAACTTCTATGTTCATCCTCTTCATAAATAATCAAACACTACTACATCAAGAATGCGTAAAAAAAAGAAAAAAAGAAAGCCAGTAACAACAGTGTCGCCATTAGCGAGCCTTACATTCCCCTTTCTCATTTCTGTACCTTGCAAAAATTGTTTTTTGTTTTTGTGCATCTTTTTTAACTGTGTGATATTTTTACTCCATTTGATTTCTTCATCCAGACCATTCCACGAAGTCACCCCACAAATGAAACTGACACAACGTTGTTTCAGATTTTTCTCTTAAATTATAAATCCCCACTCTGTCTGGGAACATTTTTTGTATGTTGCCAGGAAGTAAAGTGTTAAAAACAGAATGTGAGTGCGTTCACAATGTCCTACATTGTTAACTATCCTTATTGCTCTTTTTTTGTTGTATGGACAATGAGTGTAAGTTGCTTTTATATGTGTTACCAAATACTTCCACACAGTAATTCAGACACGGTAATACAAGTGAACAATAGAGAGTGTATAATGCTTTATGATTTTCCCAGAACTGCAATGCTCCTCATTGCTCACACATATCTTACATATGAGGTTTCCAGAAGATTTTGTGGTCTAATATCACACCTGGAAAATTATTTTCATTTACTCTTTCTATATTAACATTGTCTATCATCACTTGTACGTGAGTGTTTATTTTACGATTTCCAAACAACATAAGTTTAGTTTTGTTAAAATTTAATGATCATTCGTTTGTGTCAAACCACATTTTAATTTACTCATTTCTGTCATGACCACTTCCAAAAGCTGCTGCAAATTTTCCCCAGAACAGAAAATATTGGTGTCATCCGGATTTTATCAGTATGTAAATAACATCAGGAGAGCAGTCTCATCTATTCTGATTGGCTGTTGCTTCCACATCCCTGTGTGTGTATGTGTGTGTGTGCGGGCGCATGAGTGTGCGAGTGTGAGTGTGAGTATGTGTGTGTGTGTGTGTGTGTGTGTGTGTGTGTGTGTGTGTGTGTGTGAGTGTGAGTGAGTGTGTGAGTGTGAGTGTGGGCAATCAACAATAATTGTTTCCTGTGAGTCTGTCGCTCATCTTGTCCATTGAGAGGTGATGTCAAAAAGTCACTGTTAATTTGATGCATTCTCCCTCTGTGTGTGCATGTGCGTGTCTGTTTGTATGTTTAACATAGTCAGAGCCTTTCCTTTGAATATGGAGCACCATTGACACTGGCAGTCACCACTGTCACCTACATAAAACAGCTTTTAAGTCCAACCAGAGCCGAATGTCTATAATGTAGACCTGTCAGTTTAAAACATGATTCTGCATTTTCCTGTCTTTAATCATTACTGCCTTTATTAGTTCATTTATCATTAAAGAGACACTCTACTGATGTCACACATCAATGTCTATTCATGCAGCATGACAGGTACTACTCAGCCTGTGAAAACAGTTGTATAATATCTTCTGTGGCTCCAGGGGAGCTCTTTGGAGTCTGAGAAAATTGTTCAAGTGACATCACCAGGTTATGTGGAGTAGAGTGAGACTGAGTGAGAGAGTAAGAGTGTTTCATTTGAAGGATTTTGACAGGCCTGTTTAGACTTTATAGTCAGTGTAGTCAGTCCATACTAGAATACTAGAGAATGCTAGAGATTTTTCTTTCTTTCTTGTGACCCATCAGATTTATCCTGGAAACCCTTGAAGAGTCATAGCACCCAGGTTGGCAACTACTGTTTTGTTAAGGTGTATTATGGGAAATGTAAGATCCAGTGTCTTGGGAAGTTCAATTTTGAAAAATTAGTCAAATAGCCTTTAAATATAGCTTTTATTGTTGTTATTATTATTGTTTCTTATTCTACAACCTTAATAATCCACCAATATGTTTTATTGTAAATTCTGATGGTACATCTGTTATTACTTCTTACATTCTTTTTTGTAATGTTTAAGAGAGCTTTTAGGGTGATGCCCTTGGAATGATTCTTGAGTAGACTTGTGGTCCATAAAGGGCGCTGGGGCGCCACCCTTCCTGCAATTCCAATTGTGAAATACATATTTTAATGAAAAATCGTTTTTGTTATTGTTGTGTTGTGTGTATAAGTTTCAGTCTTTACTCCCACATAACTCATACATAATTACAACATGACTAATAAAAAAAGAGCTGCCTACAATCTTTGTCTGTGTGCCAAAGGGTGTACATTTCTCCACCCAATGGTGGTATGTGTGTAATATGTTTGGCTTTTCCTGGTGGCCCCTGATAACTTGACACCACATGCTGAAAATAACTGGACCTGGGGCTAAAAATTTTATGTCCAAGAAATGTTGACAGATTGGGCGATTTTGCACCCAACTGCCGCTTCCTTATTAGATAACATTTACCCCCTGAAGGCAGGCAAAACGTACATGGATTGTTGTGGTACTGTGGTGATAATTGTAAAGTGAAAGCAATTCCTTAGTGGCCACCAAACCATACTTTTTTAAACTTTTAGAAACTGCTAGCCACCAGCAGCTGGTTGTTTGCTACACTGTTCGGTGCATGCTCACAGCCAAAATACACAGAGCTACCTAGTGGAAAACTTACACTTTGGGAAAATCTATGACACTATGGGAAAATCTTAATTAAGTATTTAAATATTCAGTATTACATAAGTATTATAGCAATAGTATAAAAGATGAAACTGAAACTGATCAAACCATAAGTACACAGCCAAATTACAACAATAAATCTTCATAAAGAAGAGGAAAAAGATAAGTGTTTTGAATTTCTAAGCATGCCCATATGTGCTTGTGTGTTTTTGAGTAGTTTCCTCAAAATTCCAGCTTCTCTTTATCAGCTCTCCTTTGAAGGGATGCCCTGCTGTATGCGTGCATGCACATGTGTGTGTGTGTGTGTTTGTGTATGAGTGTGCACCTGAGCGTGCATGGATCAGCTGTGTTGATGAGATATTCATTAGGTGCCAAACCATGAAATACCAATCATGCAAAAGTCTTGTTTGTATTTGTCCAAAACCTATCCAAGACGGCTGCAAGTATACCGACAGAAAGGCATAATGATGCAGAGAGAGGATTAACACGCGTTATTACAATGGTTTCAAATGCCAAACAGAGCAGAGTCACACAGATCTGAAGACCTGCATGTGCAGTTCTCATGGCCTTCAGTGGCCTGCACAAACCTCACACTGCTAATTTTGTAATTATTCTGCTGTAATGAACAATGGCCATTGTCCTCTAAAAAGCATGTGGGGAATGTTTACTGTCTGAAAAATGAGGCTTAAACAGATATGAGTCATTGTCGCCATAGATATATATTTCGTCTTGTTTTTATTGTTTGTTTGTTTGTTTGTTTGTTTGTTTTTGTTTTGTTTTTCTTAAGCTGTTAATGGCCAGTATCTTAAGGATTCTTTTTTTTGCAGACCCTAAATTTTCTTCTGGTCATGAACAGCCTCTGTAAACAGCATGTGGACTGCTGTAGGTGTTTGAAATGCTGAAATACTGAAAACTGATATTTTGTAAATAAAGTGCATATTTCTAATTTAGTGGTCTGGTCTGAGGTTATATGAATGGAAAATGAGAGTCGTCTGTTGCTATGGAATAGAAAAAGAATTTGTGGGAAAGGTGGAAAGCAGGGAAATGGATTGATCAGGCAGCTGAGAAAGGGAGAGACTTCCTCATAAACTACTAACAATATGGGGATAATGAAAGTAATGATTTTAAATGCCTTGCTAACTCTCCCTCTGTCTCTCTTTCTCACTCTCTCTCTCTCTCTCTCTCTCACACACACACACACACACACACACACACACACACACACACACACACACAGCATGTCTTTATTTTCCTTCCTGCCCCTCTGTCTCTTTCTTCATCACTTCTTTCTTCCCTCTATCTAGCTGCTTCTCTCACCATTTCACTCTCTATTAGTTATTCTCTTGCTGTTTTTTCTCCAGCCCTCTCTCTCGCACTCTCACCATCTTTCTATATGAATTCTTCACACCCTCTGTTTCACTTCTGCGCCCCTCTCTCTCTCTGCATCTGCCTTTGTCACAAACAGATTATTCCAAAGTGGCAAAATCACAACACCATATAAATCTCTGCCCAGTCGCCTTTCAATGCTTCCTTTCACATGTTCCCATTTATTCTTATTACATTCCAAAGATAATTAATCATATAATTTTGATTAAATGTATTCCATTTTCAATCAGTTTTTGTTTTTACTTATCAGTTTCTTTTCTTACTGTAAAAAGTAAATAGTCAAGCATGTTGTAAAGTCATGAGGAAAAAAACATTTGAATTCTTTCTCAGTTTTTTAAAAATATGAATGCAATTTCTACCATTTAGAACTATACAAATCCAGGAAAGTGACAGAATATTTGTATTAGTTAAATGTAGCGCATCAATCAACAGTTCAAACTGAAAGTAAATGTGTGCTTTTAAAATCCTCTAAAAATCAAACTATAGAGTTGAATAAATTTATATATGTACTGAATAAATATTCTTGACCATCCGCAATGTAATTACACTTATTATGATTACAAAATAAATGTCAAATACATCATGTGAGAAAATCCCAGACTTCCATTTTCTCTCATTCAGTTTCATGAAGATTAAATTCCATTCTTTATAATTTAAATATTTTAAACGCAAGCATGAGACTTTCTTGGCCTTATCACCTCTGCAGCCACACAAGTGACAGTAGAACAGGAAGACACGCAATAATAAAAAAACAAACACCCTCAGTCTCTCATACAAACTGAACTGCAGATGAATGGAGGGTTAAACCAGGTCACACTCACTGTTTGCACTGTGACTGCTCATATTCAAACTTTGATTGAAGAACAGTCTTTTGACAACACTATGTGAATGTATGACACAAGTGTCTTTATCAACTGAGTTTATACAAAATTTAAATTTCAAATGAATGGAGAATTATCCTACTCACACCATGACCACTCACTCTTGTCTTCTTTCATATTTTGCTTGTGTTTATTAATATTTTTAGGCATTAATAATAAAAGCTTTCAGCAAGCAATATCTCTCTTTCTATGCCAACACCTGGAAATGGAACACACTCACTCCAGTCCATTAATTAACATGCAATAGAATCATTATCTCACCGCTCCAGCTCAGACCAAACTGGCATTGGAAAAGAATTTCCCGTTCCAAAACATTTATGAGGAGCCACATCAAGGTTACACTAATAATGTAGTGCTATGTTGCCATCCTGTGGAGTTCAGAGGAGAAAAAAAAACCTGCATCTGTTCATGCTGAACTGGATGACAACATAAATTTAGAAGAATGATGTAGTCTCAGAGTTATGTGGGCATACAAGGCTACACATTACTCTGTGCTTTTCAACCTGCTGCATACTAATCGAGATAAAGCTGTCATGCCAAGAGATTCTAAGCATGCAGTTGCTGCGTTAGATTCAGCATTTCAAACAGAATACATTGTACATTTGTACATTATATCAAAAAAAATAATTTTTGCGCTATTAAGTAAAACAATATTTGATTTGGTTTGACTAACATGTAATAGAGGTTATCTTGTGGGGTTAAAAAAAATTTTATGAACTACATTTTTAAGAAATCTGTCTCTGAAAATTCTGTTGGCAACCTAATATACTAGAGGTGGATGGAATTCAATTTTTGGTGTTCAAAGGATTGAAAAATACCAACTGAAAAATTCTACAGCAATTCAAAACACAATGTCCCTGTTATTCTGTATCATCTACCATGTTTTTTCAATGCTCTTAAGAGAACAAATCAAAATCTTTGACTGTGCATAAAGCCAAAACTATTTGCATGGGTTGAACTGGTCCTTCAGTTAAAAGAAAATGTTGAAATCAATTTAAAAGGTGTATACATTAAGAGAGGAATCCATGGTATTCTGCAATGTCAGCAGGATGCACCTATAACATCCATAAAGTGTCTGCAGTCTGCAGTGTCATACAAGTTTAACATGTATTATCAGGCAACAAAGGCTGTCACTGTAAAAAAAAAACATTGGTCACCATCTCCCATTTGGATGAAGACAATCCTTCCAAAAAGGATGTCCCATTGCTAAATATGCTGCCTGAGGTCTTGAACACATGTCTCAAGCACTCAAAGGCATTTTAAAAGCTATTTTATGCTTATGAGGCATAGCTTTGGACAAAAGCTGGACCAAACTGTAGAGGAAGAGCTTGAAAACAATAGTAAAAAGCGACTGAGAAACTTTTGAGGAACTCAGGAACTAAACCTGCATTCAACCGGAGGAAGCAGGGGCTAAGTTTATTTCCTTTAGGATAGTTACAGGTGCTAAACAAGTCTCTACTCCGGGGGTGATACTCTCCAAAAGTATGGGATTGATTGGATTGGATGATTGTTCACACACTCTAGTATAGATTTTAGGGCAAGGGTCCTAACTCTAACAACAAAGTGAGGCTTTGATGTCAGCTTCCCGACTCATTTAAAAAGAGAGAGAATGTAAGAGCATGAGTGATTATGTTCTAAAGCAGAAATAAATAACCATCAAACACCTAGTTCCTGATAGTCGTTCCTCTCTTTGGTTGAAAAAGGGCTTATGAGTCGACAGCCATGCTAGCAGCTCAGTGAGCCAGTACTTCATGCCAAATAGTAACAAGTTATGAAAGTGTTAACAAGCTGATTTTTAGCAAGTAAAGCTTACCATCTTACCAACCTTACTTAGTTTAGCATGTTGGCAATCACAACTGAAGCTAATGGGAATGCCATTAGCTTTGTACTGTAGATATTTATAAACCAAAGTATTGATGAATTGAAATTTTGACCTAATTATGGTGTAGATGAAAATTTGGGGGTCAACAAATTTATTAAAATTCATGCTGTGCTGTAGAACATGAATGTATGTACCAAATGCCATAGCAATCCTTAGCTGTTCTGTCATTTTGCTTATGGGGCTAGAGAAAAATTCACCAAGGTCATTTGGAACCATGGATGTCTGTATCAAATTTTGTGCCAGTCCATCAAGTAGATCAGGACGTACTTCACTGGAAAAGTGAAAAATATGAAGCGCAGATGGCACCAGAGGAGAAAAATCAGGAGGTCACCAAAGTCATGAGGTTTCATCCTCTGGGGACCATTAATGTCTGTACAAAATTTCATGGTAATCTATCTGATTTTTCTACATGTTTCAGTCTAGACCAGAAGTAGTGAAGCAACTGACCAATTACCAATGCTATCCCTAGTGGTTAAAAACCTTACGTCAAACATCACACTGGAAATGCTGAATGCTCTCAGAGCTAATTCATTGAATGATTAGAATATACCCACGGCAGGTCACCACAGTCAAAGACAGATGATCTCCTGCCACTCTCTCACTAATTTGAGAAAGATGTACTGTATGACATAATTTACAGCTGGCCGACTGTGACTGAGATCCAATCACAATGTGAGCCATGTCACCTGCAGTAGTGGCCTGGCAAATCCAATCACATTCTGATTGCAGGCCATGTATGTATTTACACCTTACATTAAAAAAGAGTAATTTCTTATTTACACTTTACATTAAAAAGTGTAATTTCTTATCCAGAGGAGACTTCCAGATACAGGTCACATTGGAATATCATGTATAAAGCGGATCTTACTTCCATCCAAATACATGTCTTTCTCTTGACTTGTCTTGTCTTGTCTTCTCTCTTCATGTCTGTCACACACACAGGTTAAAAACAGAAACCCCATCCATTACGTGCACTTAAGATGACTTATTGTCATTGTTCCTATTAAGTCAGGCAGTGAAGAATTTCAGAAGCAGGTGTTGTTCTACTTACAACCTTTAAAAGCCAAGAGATATCAACATCATTATTTTTCTTATAATGGCTTTAATTGAGACAAACATTAAAGAAATTGGATTCATGTCTTTTCATAATGAAAAACTGCCATTAGCACACCATGAGAATAATAATTAGAGTCAACTGGTGACACCCAAGTGTGTGTTATTTAGTTTTGATTAAAAGGTGACTTATAACAGCTGCATTTAATTTATTTAATTTTCACATTAAAATAGCGGAAGTTTCCTCTTTAACCACATTCCTGCTATCCTCCGTCACTCTACAAACAAATTGAACACATTCCCTGATAGCAATGAGGGTAGATATAGCATCCTTACTTTTTCCAACAGTTTCATTCCAATGTGCGCTCAAACCAAGTCCTCCAAATGAAACATCAAAATACAATGTTGGTCCAGAACAATGCAATGGAGCATTCTCTGATCTGACGCGACTGTGGTTAAGGTTTGGTTATGTTTAGGCACAAATATCATCATCATGGTTTGCATTCATATCAGTACTTAAAGGTTAGGAAACTTTCATTGTCATGGTTACAATAATAACAACGTGGTTAGGGTTAGGGAACAACCATCATAGTTAAAAGAAACCAACTTTGACTGTAGGAAATGGGAAAGGAACAGCAGTCTCCAGAGTTAAAGTCCAACATTTTGCTAATGCATCCATCCAACCCAACCTCCACCCTGTGCGGACTTTGTAACTCTATAATAATGTCCCACTACTTCCTCCTTTGCTCTGGACAGATGAGTCATGATTACAGCAGCTGCTAGAAGGCTGTGTCACTTTAACATGAACATATATCGTTTTGGGGCATTTACTTAAATGACTAATGCTGTCATTTTTCTTGGAAGGACACACTTGCGCAAAGTTTCTAAGTACCTCCATACTGATATTATAGGGATGTAAAACTTAAACTGTTTTGTTTGCATCCAGGTATCCAGGCTTGCGGAGTGGTCAGTTGGTCAGTGAGTTGGTCAATCCACCACTTTGGTCCAGAAAGAAGTATGGAAGGATTGGCATGACATTAATGATTTCTAGAGGTGTCCTTGTTATTGTGATTGGCCACCTGACTTATCATCTAGCACCACCAGGAGGTCAACATTTTCACTGAAATATTGCTACATTGATCAGATGGAACATTTGGTACAGACATTTGTGCTCCCCAGATGAATACTAATGACTTTGGTGATCCTAATGCCACTAGTTGGTTTGGAGTAAAATGACTCGACAACTTTGGTACAGACATTTATGGTCTTTTTTAACTATTCTTTGTCATCCCCTGACCCTTCAACTAGGGCCATCATCAGCTCTAATACTTTGGTTTATCTATCTAACATTTTGGTTTTCTTTACAATAAACATGTCTCTTTTTAGACACTTTGTTCCAGAGCAAGATTCAGTATCTTGACACCTACTGGTCATGAAATTTGGTGGGGAGATTAATGGTTGCCAAAGAATGATTCTGAATACTGTTGGCAACCTCCTAATCTTCCTCCAGTGCCAACATCACATCACTGTCCACGAAATATATATCAAAATATAATGTGCAGATTGCCAAGACATTTACCGAGCAACATCCATGTTTCCAGCAGGATGAAACCTTCTTATTGTGGACACTCCATAGCTGTCCCCCTGTTCATAGGCTGCCTGCCTTTGAACTCTGCATTTCAAGGCCGAACATGTCAATGGTTTGACAAGGTAGTGCCATTTCAAAGGCCCCTCCAAACATGACCTTCTTTTGCCTGAATTTGGAAGACAGTCCTCATCAACCAAGAAAGTTTGGAAGTATCATGTCGGCAGTCACTTACAAATATATCAAATCAACTGGACCAAGAAAAGAGCTGATTCAGAATAGAATTAATGGTAGCCAGGCATACTTTGTTAGCAGCCTAGACAGGCTGTTACACACACATACACACACACTATGAAAGAAAAATGGAAGTTTCTTGCAAAGTTAGACATTTGTATTCTCATCAAAGCACTTCTTTTTAACTTATCCTGGTTTTATATAAGAAAGTACAGTCTCCCAAAACCCATTCATCTCAAGCAAACCAGCTTTCTTGCTATTTTCTACAAACAGTCATAATATGTTTAACAGTCATAATATATCTATCTCTGGGTCACTTTCAGTTGAGTGTGGTTGGGTGTACATTACCATTTTCAACTGATATCAAAGTCAAATCTTGTCTAAATAATGCTTTGTCAAAGGCTTAATTGCGTTTTGCATCTGTGTGGTTCACAGCCACCCTTTAACTGCACTCTATATCTTGGCTCCTCAGTGGCCCATTGTGTCTATGGATCATAAGCTTGGCTTTGAATCAGCATCAAACAGTGCAATCTCCTTCTCTAAAAATCAAGCCGTTTCAAAGAGAACTGCTTCTCCATGTGCCATATGGAATGGTACTGGGTTTTCTGTGGAAATGTTGGCAGGAAATATTGTCAAAGAAAGCAGGGGTCGTTTTAACAATGGCCTACCATTTGAGCCACATCAAAACCATATCTGTGTTTTCAATCATCTGTGTGTTGCCAAGCTGGCACTTCAGGACAGCATTGTATGTCTATATATCAGAAAAAGTCTGCTTTTTGTAACCTACATCAAAGCAGCCCCCTTCTTCTTCTCAAAAAACCAAGGAGTTTTAATGACAACTTTCTTGGTTGTGTGGCTCAGTGCCATGTTGAGACCGTGTGTAATTACTAATAGCAGATACAGAGTACCAGGGGCATGATCTCTGCCAATCTCACAGGCACCTCTCTGGGCATCGTGTGCCATATCACACAGGCTTCTCATTTCTGATTCACATCAAAGCCACCAAAAAAAGAAACATGTCACTGTGGTGAGTTTTAAATTAGTTATAGCCTGAATGAAGACATTTATCAACACATTTCACCACAGAGTAGACATTTGAACCAGATCAAAAACAGCTCAGTGTTTGGCATTGCCCATCAAAAGCAAACCGGTGCCTGGGTAGCCATTATGTGAGCAGTATTGCACGGTTACATTCTCCCCACTGAAATCAAAGCTGCTCGACTCCAACAAGCACCCAAAATGAACAAGAAGCCACTTGCAGGGTCTTTTTTCTTTGTGTGTGTGCGTGGGTGGTGGGGGCGGGGGGGGGGGAAGGGTTGTTTTGATATGTGCAGAAAATTTTGGACATGAAATACTCCAATTCATAGAAGGTAGAACTTTTCATAACATTATGAAAACGTCAGTGGTAGTGACATGTTTTTACTCCTCTCCCTCACTTACTTTTTTTATTCCTTTGTTTATTAATCACCCCTCTTCTCTCACTTCCATCTAGTGCTCCAAAATATTTTTTCCCTGTTTTTGTATTTTCCTGTGCCATGTTTTAACACAGCCATAGCCTTGGAGCAAATAATATTCTAATAGATGCTGGATGGCTAGATAACAACCACTGATTTTTGGAAGCTAATCAAAAGAAAACAAGCCAATGAGAACTCCTTAAATCTTTGTGTGTGTGTGTGTGTGTGTGTGTGTGTGTGTGTGTGTGTGTGTGTGTGTGTGTGTGTGTGTGTGTGTGTGCGTGTGTGTGTGAGGGAAAACAAGTACAAAACTTTCCACAGCCACAGTTCCCCTATACTTTAGCAAATGTATGCTCTCAGCCACTTTGTGTCATGGAGTTGAACACAGGCTACAGTGTCCTCTCTTCCTCATGGAATCATGGAATATTTATTGGACATGATTAGTACAGAAGGAACAAGCATCAACACTTATGTCCATCCAGGCATGTGATTGTACAGGTACAGTGTTTGTGATTGACCACTGTCTCAGGAACATTCACTTTGTGCACACCCTAAGGACAAATGAGCATCCATTATAGACTTACACACACACACACACACACACACACACACACACACACACACAAACACTTCAGGTTACATGCAACAGATGTTGCACGGTGACAATTAAAGGAATTTAGATATATAGGATAGGGTCGGAAATTGTGGTCGACAGCATACATTTGATGACCGTGATGCTTGTACATAGTGCGATATGGAAGGAAAAACAGAAGAGCATCTCTTCCTCAGGTGACTGAGAATGTCAATGCTGGACGTTATCAGACTCTGTCGACAGTTACATAGAGAGGGATATTATAGTAGGGTTGCTGTGCATAAACCCCTCATTACAAAGATGAATGCACATTTGAGAGTTCAGTGGTACAAAAACGATAGGCACTGGTCTACAGCGATGTGGAAAAAAGTGATATGGTCAGATGAGTCATCCTTCACCATATTCTGTGCATGTATGGCGTACACCAAGACAATGGCACAGGCCTGAATGCTTGACCCCTACAGTGAGGGGATCTTGTGGTTCTGTTATGCTTTGGGGGCATTTTGCTGGCATGGTTTGGGTCCACTTGTCCCCTTAGAGGGAAGGGTGACAGAAAATCAATACAAAGTTGCTCTGAGTGATCCCTGTTATTCTGTGATGAAACATTTCTATCCTGATGGGAGTGGTCTCTTCCAGGATGACAATGTCTCAATTCACAGGACATGAGGGGTCACTGAACGGTTTGATGAGTATGAAAATGATGTGAATCATATGCTATGGCCTTCGCAGTCACTAGATCTCAACCCAGCAGAACACCTATGGGAGATTTTAGACTGATATGTTTGACAGCGCTCTCCACCACCATCAAAACACCAAATGAGGGAATATCTTTTTGAAGAATGGTGTTCATCCCTCCAGAAGAGATCAGAGATTGTAGAATCAATGCCAAGGTGCATTGAAGCTGTTCTGGCTGCACATGGTGGCCCAACACCTTACTAAGACACTTCATGTCGGTTTTTTCTTTAATTTGTCACCCGTTTATATTATAATTACTAAGCATGGGGAGTCTCTACCATGATTAAATATTGTGCCTCACCAAAGAACAAAGTTTACTCATTTTATGCCTGTGAGATTAATTGAGATCAGGAGGGAGACAGTGGACTCACTGTGTTTGTAGTTATCCAATAGTGGCAGTAGGAAGCTTGTTTCAAGGGAAAGCAGCACTGTTGTGTGGGTTGTACTAAGAATTCACATTAAGCAAGAATTGGCTGACTTACACATGGCCCCACAGGCCTGACTTAAATTGCATTAATAGCATTAATTTTGTCCAAGGAAGTCATACACTATTGCTTTGAATTCTATTCTTATTCCAGTACTGTGATACAAGGATAAAGGGTCTCTCTATTGGTGGAATCTTTTCACCAGTTGTGACATATCTGATCAGTTTCAGTTCACAAACATCAATGTACCAACAGATATGATCCCTGTGTGATCCTGTGCTTTAAAATAAGCCATGTATGCTTATACTCACAGGCAGACGTGGGGCTAAGTCATTGTTTTACAAGTCCCAGGTAAGTGTCATGTCTTGGAGATGAACTCCCAAGACCAACGAGCCCTGAGTCAAGTCCTGAATAAGTTACACACCTGTGACTAAACTTCATGCTGTTTTAAAGCATATAAAGCAAAGTTAGTATGGTACATATCTACACATAATTATTGTTTTTTTTTTTTTAATGTGTACATATTGTTTTTAAATTATTTTTAAAAATATCATCATCCCCAAAAGGGGAAAATGAAAAAGTGTGGGAGCCACTGGCTTATGGGAACAAATTACTTTCACTTGAGGAAGAAAATACAGCCTGCTTGATCTGTGGCTCACATGCGAATAAAAAATAAAAATAAAAAAACACTGAAACATATATAAACACACACATATACATATATAAATATATATATGTGTGTGTGTGTGTGTGTGTGTGTGTGTGTGTGTATATACACACATATAACACTGAATTATATATGCACACATATATATGCACACAAAATACAAAATATAACTAAGTGCATGTTCAGCAACACAGTTCAAATGCTGGAAATACAACAAAAAAGTGGTATTAGGTTTCAGTGTTATTTTTCTTAACATCTGCTTCCATCACCCTTCATTTCATTTTCAATGTGTCTACAGTATTAGGTAGTTAAATTAGGTGTATACTAACAATGACAGCAGCCATTGAATGTAAATTGACAATTAACAATGGTTGTCAGAGAGCTCCAGACATAGATGTAATTTGTGCACACAAGCACACACATACCGCAGTGATATATTCTACAATACAAGTCTCAACTCCACCTATTGCCTGTTTACCTTCTCTTATGCTAGCTTTCTCTTAACATGAAAGCCTGTGATTGTAACCTTGACTATAAAGGGTCCTTTCTTCTATAAATCTTTATTAAATGCTGGTCATCCAAGATAACATGAATGTCATATTGAATTCATATTAAAGACATTAATGTCAGAAAAATCAAAACAAGATGAAATATTAGTTTTATATTCATTAGATATAATAAAGGGATATATGTAACTGCTTGCATAAAAAGATGTGACCCTATGTATACTGATCTGAATTTATGCAAAAAAGGACCTTGTGCTAACACCTGAGCTGCACACAAAATACAAAAAAGTCCATATAAATAAAAAGACATATTTAATGTTCCACTGCCTGATTACCAGTAAAGCTGGGCATAACTGAACATTTATATCAGCACAAATTTTGGATGTGAAGGCAAATGATGTTGAAACCAAAGCTATTACGTGTAGTAACCTTACATCAGCCTATGAAATGGGTCACAACCTATGATGTCTATGATAAGCATTTGTATTATGTGGGGCCCCCAGTGAGTTAATTTTACTCCAGGGTTAAAAGCAAAAAAACATATTAACTAATTTAACACATGGCCCAAAATGTATGCGTGTGTAAGTGTGTTAAGAGAATGGTGAGACGTGATGTTTGGAACATGTTTATTATCTGACAAATAAAGGTTGTCATACTATAGGACTTGGTAAAGAAAAATGTGCAAAAAAAAAGCTGCTTTCAAAGTTAAAAAAAAAGAAGAATCAGTTGGTGTTTGATCGAGTTGTGTCATGGAGTGTGCTTCACATTATTAAAACCTCTACGAATCATACCTTCCTCTCCAGCCTAGCCTGGAGAGG